>NC_090280.1:57379003-57621503 GCF_037392515.1 Haliotis asinina | reverse complement strand
TCTATTTTTTTATATAATAATTGAAATACTCATGGAAACGAATAAGGGAACACATGAAAACGTTCCTTTATCTATTTCCAGAATTTCACCCACAGTACAATACATGCTATGGGAAGAAACTTAGAAAAGATAATATAATCAAGGAACACTCGTACATTAGTGTGTTCCCTTATTCGTTTCCATGCGTATAGTCGTTCTCTTTCACTCAGACAATAATACACCTTACCATTTCCAGGTCAGCAATGGAACCAGTGGGGATCCCAGTCTGGAACTCAGAAATATGGCTCTTACCGGGTAGGTTTCTTCTTCTTGATGGGAAAATGGGTAAAGAAAATTTGAAAAGTACTATATTTGATGGTATCATTCAAAACATAACATAGCATTTAAAAATCAACGAAGAGTGATTTAAGGTACAATAACAATATCAACAACATCAGCAGCAATTATAGTTCAGTGGATTAACTGACTAGTGACAGTAATATTTCATATGACTGTGGACAATCCCATCGAATGTTTGCGAAGGGGACCACCTGACAATCTTGCGATTGCAGACAGAGAATTACACACGATTTCAGCAACATCTAGTAGTTCTGGGCAGTACATAGGTTTATTTTTTTACATTTTTTATAAATTTTAACTGACTGTTATGACTCCTTGTGTTCTATATTTGCAGGGATAAAGCGATGACCGGCGCTACTGGCGGTATGACCTCCAGACATGAAATCCTCACTACATGATCCGCAATGTACAAGTCTTTCAAATAAACAAACTATACATTATAATATATCCCTCTTGCTATGTTGTTTTTATTTAAGAGCTTACAATAACATGTTTTCACAATGTATTGTCAACCACAGATTACCTGTTCATGACAATTAGGACGTGCTGAGTAACAAAACCACCACAATATTTGTTTGTCAACACAGTACGGATTTAATTTGGGACAACACTTTCTCAGTGAAATACAAATTCTAGCACTTTGGGGTTTGAGTTCCGCTTGGGAGTTGAACGATATACTCAGAGTCTGATACCGTATCGCCAGCACACAAAGTCAGCAATCTGACCCACACAGTCACCGTGATTTTAACAAGAAGGTAACCCTAAGAACTGATAGTCTAGTCCACGGACTTTGTGTACCGCTCTGTCAAGTGTAAATCGTCACGGCCCCCAAGAGCTATTATTGTATACAGTCATTTAGAAAGTGGTCAAATCTAACAAATGTTCTATCTGGGACTACACTTCACAGTAAAGTACAGATTCAAGTTGTTTTAACTGGGTTCAGTCCTATCGAACAATTTTAACCTACATTCCCAGGGTAAGGCACCTGGTACAAAGTCAGCGATCTCAGCAACCACGGCTTTCACGAATTTGGAAGCCCGATAATGTGTATCAAACATTACACTGTTCAAGTGGGAAAACATCCCTCAAATCACTTGACGCAACAACTCTATGCCAAGGGCAGGGTACGGATGTGGCGTACGAGCGGAGAATGCCAATCAGAGATCTGGACGAACAGTGTAATGTTTTGGGAAGCATTTTCTCCCAGCGGTCGACCTCAATCCAGGGGCTTCTTGCTGCCATACAGCATTGCAACCAAATTATGACCCCTAGTCCTTCTATCATTCAAGTGGCTACATTGGCCTGGACAAAAATTTCAACATGATAAAATTAAGTCCCACAATGTCTCTTATGTATCGCCGATGTTGATGTCATGAACTGGCATTCCTGTTCCGTAGACTGGAAATGATCGCATTACATTGGGGATGAACTGGTAAGACGATGCCTTCCGGCAGTTTGGACAAGCAGTCGTTGCACAATGGTCTCGACTTCTGGATGGAGTGGTCAAGTCAAACACGATCCCCCTTTTATTAGAAGACGTTCTGTTGCCGCCATGGCCGCCCTTGTACGTATTGCTCGTCATTGAAATGTTCAACACTTCTCGACGAGTTTCGGAGTCATGAGACGTTTTTTTCAATAAAATGGTACTGCAGTCCATTTTCAATCCTTTAAATTGGTACCTTGGTGATAACAGCAATGAGCAGATCAAAGTTCACCATTATGTCCACTGAGTCTAACAAATCTCACGTTTTTAAATAACTTGAATATAACTGAAGTTGTAGCGCACAGACATCTCAGGTGATATTACATAATGTCTGGACGAACTTTTAAAAATATAATGTTAACATTTAAACTGAAGCAATACTCCATTACAATTGCAGTATAAAATACAATAGACTGGCCGTGATTGCAGTGTTATCGGTGATGTTGGTATTCACCTACAAGTAACAGTGATCGAGCTTCTAAAGCAGCCTCAATATCAAGGGTGGGAATATTGCCTTCACAGAAGGCATTTGAAATGACATGCATGTAACTAACTGGTGTCTTTAGTCAGCTTATCTAGACACTCCTCTTTAAAGGATAGAAAAAATACACTACATCAACAGTCTTAGTATTCATTACAGCATAGGAGCAAGGTAATCATATTTCCTAAATACCTTCTTAACACCCCATATCATAAATCTACACAATGATTTATTAGTCTAAAGCTGTTCTAGAAAATTCATAATTGCACTTAATTTCAAATAATCAAATAATACTAACCTCCCAACCACAGCTTACAGACTACGAAAATATTCGAAACAATTAATATTTTTGAAATGATTATTTTGGTAAGGGTAATAACTTTTACCGGGTCTCAACGAAAACAATGAAATACAATTGTAAACGTGTTTACAATAAATATACTGGACCTCAACCGTGCCCATTTTGCATGTATATGATGTGTATACGTTTGGGTTTGCATTGGATTTTTGTAGTAGCAATATGTCCAGAAACATGAGAATATACATTTAACAAACGTAATTGTCTGTTCAAGTGATTAACATTAATTTTATTAACATGTTCAAGTTCGGGAGAGTAGTAGACCAGTATGTTTTCAAAACCAGCTAAGACGTCATTATAACCTTTCTCAGAACGAAGATAGTTTACAATGAAGTGGTAATTGTAGAATAAAACATTTTCAGTCTGTTTTTTGTTGTCTCGAGGGCAAAAGTGATTTGACATTTTACGATGACATTTATAGGGTACCTTTGCGTGAATCTGTCAAACTGACATGTGAATTATCTTGTTGACAAATTGGGATGACTCATCAGTTTTGGGGGGCAGCAGTCGTACTTGAGGTACAGTAGTAGTAGTTGTTGTTGCTGATGTTGTAGTAATTTTAGTAGTATTAGTCATTGATGTTGATCACTGAATTGCTGGGTGTAGACTCGATTATTGTCAGACCGCCGTCACATAGCTAGACTATTGTGCAACGTGAAACAAGAAACTAACTATAAACGAGATAATTCTGTTCTTGACGCAACAATGACCTGACACTCGCCAATTTAACACGAATGTGGTAGCTTAATGATTGTTTATTACGCAAAAACAGATATACAAGATGTATATGTAGGCAGACAGTCTATCCAAAGTTACAGTTTGAAAGTTTGTACTACTGACCGTGATCAACAAAAGTATCATATTTATAAACCATAAATTTATAGGAGCATTTTCATGAAAGTCATACCTTCTTTCACATTTTTGTTTGACAAGAATAGTTTTGTATACACTGAGTCGTAGAGGTAACAGTAGCAGTAGTAGTAGTAGTAGTAGTGGTGGTGGTAGTAGTCGTCGTTGTAGTAGTAATAGACGTACTAATAGCTATAGTCGTATTCGTAGCTGTAGTAGTAGTCGCAGTGGTACTAGTAGTAGTACTCCTCCTCCTCCTCCTCCTCGTCGTCGTCGTCGTCGTCGTCGTAGTAGTAGTAGTAGTAGTAGTAGTAGTAGTAGTAGTAGTAAAGTGGAAATGCATGGGCGAGAGTGTGTGAGTTCTTTGAACGGTATCCATTGTATTTCACAGTATATATACGGTAGCTGTAATATAAATTGACAGGTGATAGTATGTTACATGACACGCTGTGAGAGGACAGTAGCTTAGTAACAAAAGTTCAACTTATGACTACTAGTAACAGATGAAAATGCAAAACTAGTAGCTTTAGAAGAAGAAGAAGAAAAGCCTGAAAAGTAGTGGTCCGTCTACTGCATTTTGTACTCAAGATAATTTGCATTACAACAACATTCTACTTCTGGAATAGAAACAATATAATGTGCAATAAAATAAAAGTGACAACATGATTTGATGGATGCCTGAGTGGTCCCGTAAGTCATTACCAACCAGCTAACGCTGCTCATTGGCTGAGGTTACAACAAAGGGTATGGTACGGAACAATAAGGAATAAGGAAAAGCTACATTATCCGCATCAAACAATGTCTCAAATGTCTGCTCGCTCCTATATAAGACACACTGGTTAGTTACTATTTCACATCACATCTACATCAACGTTGACAGACTCAGAGGTAGATATCCTGGTAAGACTATTTTCCTTTTCACCTGCAGTGAATTAAACTTCATGTGAACAGTCACTGTTTACGACAATGTTTACTGGAAAGAGCACTAACGTTGATGCACGAAATGTAGTATTCCTACTCAGGCAAATTGTTCATACGCATGACAAGACAATAACGTTCACATGATTGTCCAAGAATTTCTAAGATACATTACGACATTTCATAATTCTTATGTAACTATTTACTTACTTTACACACAAAACATGATTAGAAACCTATTATCATAAGATAAAATGATCTTTTTGTCAGAATCTCCACCATGATGTCCATCCTAACTCTTGCTCTGCTGTGCGCATGCGCCCTTGTATGTTCCGGTGCTGTTTACAACCGGTATCCATCTAGCGGGCAGTACCCGGATGTACACTACAGGAATCAGTACGTCCCTAACAACCACCCTGGCAGCTACTACCCTGACAGGTATCCTACTGGTACGTGAACCACAACAAATACCTATTAGCAAAATGTGAACACCACTGTGGCTCATTTGGATAAAAGTAGTTTTCACACAAAAATGAATATACGATGGACTAATGGGGTTTTTTTATTATTGGAAAGAAAGGGTAAAACATAACCCCCACGCACAAGAAAACCTAAACAAACACAACTGGAAGCAACGGGTACAACAGGTTTCTGTCCTCAAAAGCTGAAAATCGTCATGGTGGTTTAACAACAGTAAAGATACATCACAGGTTTCACTGGTCCTTCGTAAAGCCAAGTGATTTTCACCAGTGACACTGGTTAGCCCCAGGCATTTCATGTTATAGCGTTGTATGTAATGACAGTATATTCCAATTTTGTAAGAACCCTATCCCTTGTCAGCAGTCCCGATATTGCTGAAATACTAATAAAAACGGCATAAAACCTCATTCAATCTCTCACGTACCTCAAACTTTTGTTCCAGATGTGTGGGGAGGACGCTCTCAGGGGCATTATAGGAGTAAGTAAGTGAGTGAGTTGAGTTGAGTTTTACGCCGCACTCAGCAATATTCCAGCCATATGGTGGCAGTCTGTGAATAATCGATTCTGGACCAGACAATCCTGTGATCAACAGCATTTGCATCGATCTGCGCAACTGGGAACCGATGACGTGTCAACCAAGTCAGCAAGCCTGACCACCCGATCCCGTTAGTCGCCTCTTACGACAAGCATAGTCGCCTTTAATGGCAAGCATGAGTTGCTGAAGGCCCAATCTAACCCGGACCTTCACGGGTCTCATTTGACCATAACAATGATCGACTAGAAAATATATTATCGTCTAAGGTACATGTATTGCCTATAAAATGTGAAAAAACTTTCTGTCATTTTTATATGTCTAGTCCTGTATTGATTGCTCAGGTTTAAACTTGAAAGTAACATGAAGAATCAATGAATTGTACCAGGATACCGACGATCTCTGCCTTCCCATCTCAGTGGATACCCGAGTTACAGACAGATCTACCCGTCTAATGGCAGTCCTACCTTCTCCGCACACCTACCATTCTTCCCATCGACACTTGTCCAGACCTACCCTGATCATGTAAACACCTACACCGGACATCAAGACCGATATCAGCAAGGTACATCAGCGATTGCCATAAGACATATGCATCTCAGCCAAGTACAATCATAAGACAATACATAAGTCTTTTGTTCTTCAACCCAACCAGTAACAATCCTGGAGACAATACTATCAGAGAAACTATCCAGTTCTTTCGTAGAATAACGTACCTTAATATTTACAGGTCAGCGATGGAACCACTGGGACTCCCAGTCCGGCAGCCAGAAATATGGTTCTTACCGGGTAAGTCATGATGTTTTTAACGAAAACATTATCAACTACTAATAACCCAGTATTATGTTTGACACCAAGACCTAACATACATGTATCATATATGCATTCACATAAAATGCTGAAACCTTCATGTATTTGAAGGTACACCAACAGTAACAGCAACATAGACTAAGCTTTAGACTTTTCACACTTGTCCCTGATATTCGGTGGACAATTTGGTCAGACATTTACGAGGCGGTACCATTGTGAGATTTGACATGCCACCTCATATCACTAAAGGTCAAGGAACTTGCCTGAACCATCTAATACTCGTATGGTTTGAACGGAGGACCAGTCACAAAAGCCAATTCACACCCAGGAGTTCTTGGCAACAGAGCATTCATCTATCATCTGAAATTAAACTGTTTGTCCGTTATGAGACCTTACTTTCTCTGTTTGCAGGGATGAAGTGAAATCCGAAGGCGCATCCATGACCTGACTGACCTCCACACATGAAATCCTCATGATCTGCAATGTACAAACCTTTCAAATAAATAAACTTTACATTATAATGTGTGTTCGTTATGTTGATTAAAGTTACCAGGACACGAATAAAACTTTTCACAACGTGTTGCCAACAGAAAACAGCATTCGTTCATCAGCGATATGACACAGAAAGTATCTCTGGGTTACACTGAGATGAAATAAAGTGATAACATTCTTCAATGCGTCTTTGCCTGGAGATATTGGTCTCCTTACCAGGCAATTCTGTCAGTTGCTTTAACTCGAAGACATGGACGACTGCAATTGCCATCAACACACAAGAGGGACATATTGTATTGCATGGCTAATTCACCTATGTGCCACATTGGAAGAGTCTGACGGTCAGCTGCAACTTAAACATGTTCTCCGGTTCTTCAGCTCGTGACCAACATGTAAGTGCACGTCATCTGGCCATAATCTGTTGTGATTTACACAGCATCAATGTGAAAACGACAGTTAAAGAGCCGGGGTAGAATAGGTCTTCAACAACCCTCAGCAACCCTTGCCTTGGAATACGTCATATGACTATTAACCATCTCGCGCCTTACAGGCAGCGGAAAATGCGAGGTAATAATTCATTTGGACACATTTTCCCACATGACCTAACTAAAAGCAGTTAGGAGAGACCGCCTCTTCTGGTTCATATTGAGATCTACAGATTGATCATGACAAAACGCCCACCAGCAGACTCAATGCAGAACGGGATGGCTTAAAGTCAGATGTTTGCTATTGCCTTAACTTCGAACAGATCCATGACGACCCGTGACTAACATGATCGAGAGGTCAGACCCGTTAAGATCGTATCACAGTAGCGTAGATCGATGGTCATGCTATTGATCACTGGATTATCTGGTCCAGACTCAATACAACCCGCCGCTATATAGCTGAGTGGGGAGTAACAAATAAAAATAAACAAACTTCGAACAATAACGTGAGTCCCCTATTCCAGCACGTTCATCTTGTGGTAGTCTTGGCAGTTTTGTTCATATGCTGCTGTCATTGTCCTCCATACACGGTTTTGTAACACATACAAAGGATAACATAAATTTCTGGCACATGTTGTCATTTCATTCAACAGATTTTCCCAATAAAGACCACACATGTAGATGTATGGATATATGTATTAGCGAAACATATATAATTTGAAAGAAGGTGATCTATTAAGAGAATTTTGTAAGCATAGAAGCGCAGAGTGATAAATGACATGAAGGATGCCTGCTCGTGTCCATTCGTATACTACGCCGAAATCACAACTGGAGTGAAGGCAGTGACCTCGTACACCAACGACAGCCGTTGATAAGTTTTACTGAAGACATTTAATTGATGTGGCAGTGAGTTCACATTTTGTCTGACAACCAGTGGATATAGGATTCTTCTCAAAGTTTATACTCGCTATAGATTTCAAGTGGGTATATATTATATACTGTATATTTGGCCACTTATATATTATGTTATAATTATGGAACTATATTTCACGTATACATATACAAAAGCTTGCATAAATTTGCTACAGTTCTGGATTGAGGCTTTCACACATCTTTCAGAGTCAGAATCAGCGTCAGCGGTCCGCGTTATAGTAAACGTAATGAAGGTTTGCGGCGGTCAGCAGACGATCCCTGTCGACTCTTCAGACGCGCTTGTGGGCGGAGCGGCAATATCTTAGACCCGATCTGGTGGTGGTTTGGGAATGGTCTTGGAGAAACAGATGGCATAGACAAATGGCATAACCAACAGAAGAATTTAAATGTACTTCATCGTTTAGCCTCATACCACTGTGCCATCTTTTACGATGCAGTGACTTTTAGTCACATATATATAGACGTCCCTAGGATAGTAACATGCTCTTAAGAACCCGCCATTTGGTGTTCTGCTACTCTGGTTTTTGTTGAACCTTTTCTGTAAGAATATTTCAATTTACATTCATCCCTAGATGCACTGAAATTGTGTAAGATATGGATAGAAAATATTTCGATAAATTTGTTGTTATACCATAACTTATAAAGCAACACGGTTACTACAAAAATCATTTCCGTAGCGATGTTTCTTGTGGTAATTACACAAGAAGAACATTCTGCTACAACAGCAGAATAAAACCTGACTTCCACTGCAATGACATAAATCACCTAGGGTCGATTATAATAACATAGAAGGTAGTAAATTTGTTTCAGTATAAATGAGTGGAAACGATTTTGCACATTTTCCATCAAGGATGCCATTTCACCCAAACCAACAAGCCCTGCAGTGCCTAATTCTTTCCAAAAATCTGAGTTGGACATATTTGAGCGAAATGTATATATTTATTTATTTTTGTTTGAAAAACACGAATGTATTGACAAAGATCGTGCCCTTAGCGCTGTAATTTCTTCTTTGTGTGTGTGTGTGCAATATTTTACATTGACATTTACATTGTTTGTAGAAAACAAATACATATCTTTATGTGCCACCTGGGTTTTAAACAGCAAGTATTTTTCATTTTGTTATATGTTTTATGTGAGAGTTATTTTGAATGATATCCTTGTCTTGATTTACTTACCGCTATAATTGTACAAGAACCAACTAAGACGTCATTGTAATCAATCTTCTTGTACAAAATATCCATAATGTTTCCCAGTGACGTTTTCAGTTAGGACTATGACCGATTGTCATGTCCTCTATAAATTTAACTTAAGGAAGAATGAGATGTGACATGTTTTGATGAATGTGAAATGAAATACAGAAGTACGCCCGTGGAAGCCGTGCTAGCTGAGTTGGTCTGACTTAGTGTGCTGGCGATTAGGTGCCTGACTGTGGGTATGGATTCGAATCCCGGATGGGACGCAAGGCAACAAAAGCCATTTTCTCACTTCGTCCCAAGAGAACACGGTTGTGTTTGAATGTGATGAATGACTATTGCAAGTTCTTGATAACGTTTTCAAAACTACTCCTACGGAATAGTTTCATTTCCCAGTCAGACCGTATTGCATGATGTTTGACAAAAATGTTCAATTCAAGAATAAGGCAGTCATTATAAACGGAGACAAAGCGTTTTGGCATGTTTTGTTAAATGTGTACTTAAAAACCATCGCCACTGTCGTCACCGCCTCGGGAATATTACCAAGATACCCAAAGCACCGTGAATCAGCAGTTTATCCTGTGACCACACTTTGACAAACACAAATTGCCAGTGGGAAGAATATAATATATTCATGTTAATGTATAGAGATGAAAAAAGACCATCATGTGAATGCAACGAAATGGCGAACGATAGCGTTAGCATGGTCGCCAATACTTGGTGCTTATACCATAAATATTGGTGCTTATAATAGTAGAAGCAGTCACTGCGGCTTTGAAATAAGGCCTTGTTTTGTTTTATTCTGTTTTATGCGTTTTGTTACAGTACCCATTTTGTTTTCAGTAACGACAATAGTAAATATAAGATGTGATCAATAAATATATAATTTTATAATTTAAGAACTAAGTGATAGTAAAACTGTCTCGACCATTAGCCTAAACCGATTCCACCGGGCGTCGGTCCAGCAAATTTCGCGAATTGCAAAAAAAGAAACTTAAAATATAGAAATGGGTCTCTGAAGCAATATTTGAAAGATATGTCGGTATGCATAATCGTTTGGTAACTAATGGCATATATTGATGTGGGTCTTTTTTTATTTTCGTTTCAAAATTGGTGGGCTACAAGGCTGTATGTTGAGACATTTTCTCTTTCTCAATTTTAATCATTTGACGAACATACTAAAACGCAAATAGGACGGATGTACTCAAATTCAAAACAAAACATAAATCAAACGGTGGTATGTCACAACATTAGGAAGCTCCATGTTAATGTAGAAAGGACTTAAGTCATAATGTGCAGGATTGGTAATAAATTTGTACCAGTAGTAGATTTTCGTTTTATTAAACGACCATAACTAAACTTAAAATACAATTACAAACAGTAATATCTGTCTCATAAATATAAGAAACCAGTCGCCTTGAGCATTTAACGTTTATGTTCATATTTGACAGATGACACAAAAATAGTTCATGGGTTTGAAAATTCGCTTGTCATGACGCCACAGCTGATGATTACGTACAGTTACGTAGATAAAATAACACGTAATAAGGAAATAATCATGTCCTTGTGTCAATCAATACGCATTTACTTCAGACCTATATAAGACCCTCGAATGTCTATGTCACATCAGACATACTTTCCCAGTGCTTTCTGGTGAGAATTCTTTCTTTTCTTCTCGGGGCCTTGGAGAAGCCTAGTGTTTAAAGCGTAATCACGCCGTTCGATACCCGGGTTCGATTCCCCACATGAGTACAATGTGTTACTGCTGAGATATTGCGTACACACCCAGCTCACTCACTCACTTTTTTCTTGCAGATTAGAATGAACTATGTTATTATTACTTAAGAAACTATTTTGAACAATCACAATGGCTGTTTCTCTGTTTTGTAGGGGCTTAGGGGTAGCCTTGTGGTTACAGCGTTCGCTTGTCACGACGAAGACCCGGGTTTAACTTCATATTGGTACAATGTATGAAGCCTATTTATGGTGTTCCCAATCGTGATGTTGCTGGAAACTTGCTAAAAGCGACGTACAGCCATACTGTCTCAATTTCTGGTTAATAGCACAGGAATTTAGTTCATCGGAATTGGGGCCATTTGTGTATCACCTCAAAGGAAGTGATGAAAATACATTCTTCTAGTTATACTTAGTACAGTTAATACGATAACATTGCAAGGCATTGGCGATATTGAACAGAATTATGCTATCCTTGCAGAAGAGTCTTGCAGAATCTGAACTATGGAATCAGTCTTGTCTCTCGCTCTACTGTGCGCTTGCGCCATTGTTTGTTCCGGTGCTGCTTACAACCGGTATCCATCCTACGGGCAGTACCAGGGTGTAAAATTCGGGGATCAGTACGTCCCTAACAACTA
The DNA here is from genome assembly GCF_037392515.1 of Haliotis asinina. NCBI lineage: Eukaryota > Metazoa > Mollusca > Gastropoda > Lepetellida > Haliotidae > Haliotis > Haliotis asinina. The sequence continues at coordinate 57,609,838 of NC_090280.1, read as the reverse complement.
CCCTAGCAACCATTACCCTACTGGTAAGTGAGACTGTAAAACTTGTAAAACTCTGAACACGTCCTTGGTACGAGATATTAGAAGCTATCCGAATGTTACCATTATTATAAAACAAAATTATTTTAACACTGATGCTGATTTAAGCCATGGCAATTGGTACAATATCTTAAATAATGCAGGGTCCTGCATAGTCCATTGTGGCTTGGTTCACACTAGAAGTAAAACTGTTACATTTAATTTGCCTTTGCATGTGTTTCTGAAGAGCAAAGGGCTGTACTTCCAACAATTTAACAAGGATAATGCAATGATGCATATCCAGGTGCATATATTCGATAACGTTAATTTCCTCATGTATAAACAGACTGCTTCCAGTCTAGGCTTTCGGTCATGCTTACCAAATCCATATAACTGATTTTCAGTTCACTATCCATATGATTATGACTGCCAGTCTCCTTCCATATCACTGATTATCAGTTCACTATCCATATGATTATCACAGCTAGTCTCCTTCCATATCACTGATTTTCAGTTCACTATCCATATGATTAGCACAGCTAGTCTCCTTCCATATCACTGATTTTCAGTTCACTATCCATATGATTATCACAGCTAGTCTGCACTTCATACCAAAAGAGGTGATGTAGGGTAGCCTAGCGGTTAAAGCGTTTACTCGTCATGCTAAAGACCCAGGTTCGATTCCAAACATGGGTACAATGTGGGAAGCCCTTTTCTGGTGTTCCCCGCCGTGATATTGCTGGGATATTGTTAAAAGCGGCGTGAAACGAACTCATTGACTCGGTCACTCGCTCATACGAAATGGAATCTGTATCCGAGGATAGGTAGGTATTATTTTGATCTGAATATATTTCCAGATGTGTGGGGAGGAAGCTCTCAAGGACATTACCGAAGTAAGTCCCTGAACATCATGTTATTAGCTAATCTCATTTCTTAAGTCTGTTTCTTAAGTCATTATGCTTTCCTAGTGTTCCTAACTTGTTTGTTAGGCCGCTTTGCGTAGCACCCTTTATCCTGCAATTTTCCATTTGCAAATAAATGATTGATTTGCATTGTTGATTTTGAATGTTTCATATCAATTATGCAAGGAAATTTCAGTCAAAATGCTCATTCCAATATCAATCGCTCACAGAGAAACCTACACAAAACATAAGGATGTATTTATCTGACCAGGATACCGCCGATCTGTGCCATCCTATGGTAATGGATACCCGAGTTACAGACAGACCTACCCGTCTAACGTGTACCCTACCTACCCGGCACACCAACCTTCCTATCTGTCTAAACACATCCCGTCCTACCCTGATCACGTGTACACCTACCCTGTACATCAAGACAGTTACCCACAAGCTACCTGAGCTTATTTAATGTATGATTAATTCAATTTACCTCTGAATATATCCGATAACTTGTTTGAAAGTGTCAGAAGTTATTTAATTTACGTCTGCTTCAGTTCTTGAATAATTTACTAAACTATACCATAGAAAACAGAATAAACTTGAAGTTTATTGAAACATTCCTTTTTTATTTCGGTTTATGCATATTTGTAGGTCATCAACAGGACCAATGGGGACAGTCGGGTAACCAGAAACATGTCTCTTATCGGGTAGGTATCACATGGATACTGTGAAAATGAAAAGTCATGAGAAATTAAGAATTACTTCACATCAAAATCACGTAAGACTTAAATATGTTTGTATTTAACGGTTTTCAAATAAAACAAGACCTTTTCCACATATATTATTAAAAGTGAAATGTGTAATTTGTAGTTCTCAACTGAGACGGTACAAAGAACTTTCTTTTCATTTTGAAATAAGTTTCGGGTTTATTTTGTTTATTCTATGGTTAAAAATTCTAAAATTTACATTAAATTCTTCTACACTGAAATCAAAATACAAACTGTATATATTGTGTAATCAGTGTATAAAACTTATGTTGAACTGGGAACACATATCAGAGACATGTGATCCGTATGTGTTTAAGAACATTAAGAAAGTTTCCATTCTCTTGGTTGCAGGGGTGAAGACATAAGGGATACTGTATCGGTGATATCCAGGCTTGAAATCCTCGCTACATAATCTGCAATGTAAAAGTCTTTCAAATAAATAAACTTTACATCGTCATGCACCTTTGTTATGTGGTTTGTTATGAAAAGACAGGTTACAGTGTTGACTAGCAGCTATAATTGTGCGCTGCAGAAATAATAATAATCATTATGTTTTAGAAGTTTTTAGAATAACAAGATTTATTTTACATCTTTTTGCTCTTGGCATCCGAATGTTTATTGCATGCCAGTGTTACATGTGTGAATCTGTGAATGGGTGGTGATTTGTGTCAGTGGGCCATTGTTACAGACCTCATTTGTCACAGGTTCTGACTTGTCCGCGTGTGCCACGCAGATCACCGTGACCTCTAGCTTAACGTGGTCGGTCACAAGGAAGTAAGGGGTGACAGGGAAAGTGATGTATACAAATACACGCATATGCCGTGTAATACACAACCCACGCAAACACGTCAAGTGCCGGTGTGTAAAACACATTTGCTATATTATAAATTGTTCACTGGTCGCCAGGGGGCCATTGGCTCATGTATCCTCGAGTGAGGCCAGTGATCAACGTATGTATCTTACCGAACACATGAATTTTAATTTTGAATAGTTCAATGCGAGGCGAATCGCCATTTTGCAGACGACACAAGGTAAACAGATTTAGAGTTATCCCCCTTCCATCGATTTTCAATCGCAGAACATCGGTAATTTCCGTGCTTGATGCGTGATTCAATGTTATTCGAGATAAAAAGTACTACCATATACTATATAGGCATTTGCCATTACACACCGCACTGGCATTACATAGAATAGTGACAGTCATTTCGGATACGCATCAGTAAAAGACGATGTCGTGAACATAAATTATTACTTCTATGAGTTTCATAGGTGTTCACGTGCTCAGGGTAGGACGGGATGTGTTTAGACGGGTAGGAAGGATGGTTTGCCGGGTAGATAGAGTTGCCATTAGACGGGTGGGTCTGTCTGTAACTCGGGTATCTATTGTCATTGGATGACACAGACCGTGGATACCCTTGCCAGACAAATACATCATTTTTGTTTTACTAGGTGTCAGTGTGATCGATTGATTTTGGAAAGAGAATTTTATCTTAAATGTTCTTTGCATATCTGATATGAAATATTCAATGAAGTATGGTTACTGACATTGGAGAATCCTTCATCTGAATCATTAAATACATACATAGATAAATATCAAATCTTTGAAGGGCATTTACAATTAGAGTGAATGTGAAAAGGAGAGTTACTGATGTCAACTTCTTTGTTGTGAGTAACACTACGGTGTGTATGCTTGCTCCACGGTATTCACAGTGAAGAGTTTAACAAATCTTGCTTTTCTCATATATGAATATATTGCAAGTAATTCCATTGTAGTAACTATACGCTGAGCTCATTTAGCTTATTCAGCAATATGATTCCATAAACTCAAGAATGGCGACTACGACCATAAGCAGGATTTTCCAAAGTCTTATTATTATTATTATTATAAGAGCATTATTGCTCTTTTGACTTTTGTTGTCTCGTATTCCGTGTTAATTGTTTACTCTAATTTACTGGTCCTGATAGGGGTATTGTAAGACATGTTATTGGATATTGTAGTAGACATGTTATTGTGCAGAAGCATATATATTATGAATAAACGAATTGATAAGTCTGTGAACTAATCAACCCATTTATTCATAAGAACGGACTACAATATTTATTTTGTGTTTTGTGTGGCATCAGTGTAAAACCCAATGCATTTGTACTTATTGACCTCAAGTGGGTACAGTGGAAATTATTTAATATATCCGTAAACGCAAATCGCATTGATTTCAATTCTTTATGGCTTATTCAATAAACGCTATGGCATCCAAGGTCTAGTAATAGTCAGACTGACATAGTTGACCAATAATCTTCAAAATCTCAAAATCTCTTTACTTCTACAATCTACGATTACATATTGTACACAGAAGGAAAGAATATAAAGCTGCTTGCTTCCTGCAACGCACGTGCCCCGGGGGCCACTTTTCCCTATGACAGTAGATAAGGGAGTGGTTGATAATTCTAAAAACATGCACTGACACGACAATATTAAAATGGATTGTTTATTATCTTAGACAGGGAAGAGAGTCGCCGCTCAATTTATATTTACGCTCAGAAAGCATAGAGTTAACAAGTGCTGATGAATGTACACATAAAACCTGTGACGTCAACTGACATGAAAGCCACAAAAATAGCCCCTGGTGTAATGACACTGTGGTATCTCAGTGCAGTGGAGCCTCCTATAGACAACTGACGAATGGCTGAAAGAGTGAATGAGTGGGTGAGTTTAATCTTACGCCGCAGTCAGCAACATTCCAGTTATATGGCGGCGGTCTGTAAATAATCGAAGTCTCGACCAGACAATCCAGTGATCAATAAATGATCATCGATCTGCTCAACTGGGAACCGATGAGAAGTGTCAACCAAGTCGGCGGGCCTGATCACCCGATCCCGTTAGTCACCTCTTACGACAAGTCCGTGTTACTGAAGATCAATACACACACATGCACAAATTACACGAGGTAAACGTCACAGGTGTAGTCGATCAGAAGCAGTTGTTAAACGTATTGACAATCACTCTGAATCAAATATTACATAATCCCAAAAGATCGATACTCAACACTTTTTTCTTTTCTTCCTTTTTGTGTCTAACGCCTCACTCACTCCAGTTGCTAGGTAGTGGTCTGTTAATATTCCAGCCTGGACCAGACAATCCAGTGATCAGTAGCATAAGCATCGATGTAAACAACTGCAATACGATGACATGCGTCAACCAAGTCAGCGAGTGTGACCACCCGACCCCATTAGTCGCCTCTTCCATCGCGTTGATTTGTCACCGAATACGTTACAGATTCCAGAATCGAACTATATTGCACCGCACGTCGGACCAAAATAGGTACTACTGCCTGGAAGTCTACCTTCTCATAAACGACTTCAATTTGACATCCTCCTTACACCTGACACCGCCCTTGCAGTTGCTGTGACGGTTCGATTCCTCAAAAGAAGTGAGTGAGTGAGTTTAGTTTTACATCGCACTCAGCAATATTCAAGCTATATGGCGGCGGTCTGTAAATAATCGATTCTGGGTCAGATAATCCAGTGATCAACACCATGAACATCGATCTACGCGATTGGGAAGCGATGATAAGTGTCAACGAAGTCAGCGAACCTGACCATCCGATCCCGTTAGTCGCCTCTTACGACAAGCATAGTCGCCTTTTATGGCAAGCATTGGTTGCTGCAGGCCTACTCAACCCCGGACCCTCAGGGGTTTCATTTAGTAGTACTAGCAAAAAGCCATATATAGGCAATATCTCAACTCAAGATCCCTCAGAACTTCATATTGTGAACCGCAATCCTTCCATGACATTTTCATGCAAGGTAACACCTTTGAATGTAAACACATGGTACAAAAATGTGACAGAATATACATAAGCTATATAAATGCATTAAACGTATTGACATTCACTCGTGACATTCTATCAAATACATAATAACAAACAGATATTCAACATGATGCGTTTTTGTGCCGTGCATTCGTCCTCTGCACACAAACCAACATTACAATGGCAAACTATGTAACAACAAAACACCCACGAAAATTTTTTTGAAATTTTGATTTTGAAATCAACACGTCACAATTTAATTCTGGACTCACAAAAGTCCAGAAACTCTCAGCACTGTGGCCACTCTCTCACAAGCGATTTCGCAAAATTAAACAGGCAGCTGTTATGTATGTGTGCTAAGGATGAAAAAATGAAAAAAAAATTTTTCGAAAACTCAAAATTTAAACTCGCTCGCCCATGGGCACGCCCATGGGCGAACAGTGGCCAATGGGTAGGCCCATGGGCAGGCCCATGGGCGAAAGTGCTTCATTTCATCCAGAATAAATGTTTTTGAGGTTGTAAATGAATGAAAAAATGTTAATAAGTATCATGACACAAATTTCAGCTTGTTGTGACTTGACTCTGCTAACTGACAGCGATTTTAAAAAATCTCGCCCATGGGTGAAAAACATATTGGCCCATGGACGAGAATAATTAATTTCTACATGGTTTTTTTCCCAGGCTTTGCAGTTTTTCAATAAATGAACGTGTATTTATAAGTGTCTTGACACGAAAGTAAGCTTATTTTGACTTAATTCGGCTAATTTAAAGTGATTTTTCAAAACGCCTCGCCCATGGGCAAAAACCATTTGGCCCATGGGTGAGAATATTTACTTTTACTCAAAATACACCTTTTCCCATGTTTTGGAGGTTGTGAATGGATGAAAGTAGGTTCATAAGTATCATGTCACAAAATTCAACTAATTTTGAATTAATTCCGTTAATTTAGAGCTATTCAACAAAATCTCACCCATGGGCGAAAAACATTTTGGCCCATGGGCGAGAATATTTCCTTTTACCCCAACCACATCTTTTCCAATATTTGGAGGATGTACATGAATGAAAGTAGATTTATGAGTGTCATGGCACAAAATCCAACTCATTATGACTAAATTCTGCTAATTGAGACCGATTTTCAAAAACATCTCGCCCATGGGCGAAAAACATTGGGCCCATGAGCGAGAATATTTCCTTTTCACTCCAAATACATCTTTTCTAATGTTTTGGAGAATGTAAATGAATGAAAGTGCCATTGTGAGTATCATGACACAAAATTCAACTGATTTTGACTTACTTTTGCGAATTCAGGAAGATTTTTAAAAAATATGCCAGAATAATCACTTTTACTCAAAATACATCTTTTCCTGTGTTTTGGATTTTGTAAATGAATGAGGATATATTTGTAAGTATCATGGCACAAAATTCAACTCATTTTGACTTAATTCTGCTAATTTGTAACAAGTACAAGAATCTGGATTTCCACTTAAATTTTCATAGCTTTTTTTTATTGTCTTGGGGGTTGTAAATTTATGAATGAAAGTGTGCTTATAATTATCACGACAAAAAAAAATGAAATCATTCCGGTCTTAATTCGACTAATCTCTCTCGTGGACGAAAATATTTTCGTTTGCTTGTCTTTATTTTGCAAAAATATGGTTTAAAAATAGATGAAATTGAAAATTCAGTTTAATTTCGTGAGTTTAGTTTTATGTCGCACTCAGCAATATCCCAGCAATATGGCGGCGGTTTGTAGATAATCGAGTTTGGATCAGACAATCCAGTGATCAACAGCATGAGCATCGACCTGCACAATTGGGAACTGATGACATGTGTCAACCAAGTCAGCGAGCCTGACCACCCGATCCCGTTAGTCACCTCCTACGACAAGCGTAGTCGCCTTTTATGGCAAGCATGGGTTGTTGAAGCCCTCTTCTACTCCAGATCTTCACGGGTCCCGAACACAGAGCTTTACTTCCAGCAATATATACAATACACTTAAAATACTCAGCCTTGAGATTCTTTTGAATTTAAGTATTCTATAAATATACCAAAATTCAACCTGTATCTATGAAGTTGAAGTTATTTGTGAAAGCCCTAATCAAGAGTGACCAAACACCAGTGACTATGCTGGGACACATTGATAAACGGTGTTGTGAGATCTTTAAACTGTATTGAAATATGCCTTGCCAATTCCGCTGACATTCACCAAATGTACCTACCTAGTAGTTTTAAGTGTACCTACCCAGTTTAGCATGTTTCGTTTTAATAGTGTGGTCTCCATTTTTAGTAATTCCCGTTTGCCCGTCCCGGCTTTTCTTCGTCCGAGGTTTTATGGGGTATTCTCCTATTTGTCAGACCGGAAATAATCTACAACAGGGGTAGGTCACTCGCTTGTTTTCTTTACCATTTGTACTAATTAGTATGCGCCTCCTCATGCTCCAATGCACACAGTGACCTGATTCGTCTCCATCGCAACTTAGGCAGCGTTTAACAGTACTTCAGCCAGTTTACTGTGTCAGTCGAAATCTTACAATGAATGAATGAATGAATGAACGAAGAGCAAGAAGTATATGTGAATGAATGAAACAAAATAATAAAAGAAAGAAGTACATATGTGAATGAATGAAAGAATAAATGATACACCACGGCCATCCCTTCCAAAACATGCTAAAGAACGCAAAACTGTCGTTAGATCACATGTGTTAACATCAGCTTGTTATTGTCTCCTTGGTCAGACGTAACAATTGTCAGACAGGTTAAAACAACAAACTATCTGGTTGACTGCACAGCTGTCTGTTGACGTAGTATACCCACATCACCTACTTTTCCTGCGTAACCTTCATCTACATCACCATCCTTAATATATTGAGCAGAGAGCACAGAAGGCCCTACACCTGTAACCACTGAACCGTGGCGTCTCTCTGCTCCCAAGTTCCCAAGTGGGGGTGTCCTTTTCTACCTCTTCCATTAATCTTTAAAACATCTAACAAGCTCAACGCATGCATTTTTTTACTCAAATGTGATGTTATACATATCATAAGAGTATTTTTTATGTGTTATTCAGTTGATAAATTATTATTTCATGACACATATATGTACAATATTTTGCTTCGATTCTGTAACTACACACATTATGACATTGAGACCATTCTGATTTATCGAGTAAAATACGATTGTATAGTTTTGAGTTTGAATCTTGGCATATTTTACCGGTTTGCCACTTTTGCACTCTACCTTTTTAAAGGGTGGGTGCATATTTTGGTGGTTTTTAGTATTCCATCTATTCATTTCGATTTATTAATTTATTTGTTTTTGTTTTGTTTTTTTACTGCTAGTTGGCCTGTTAGTCTGCTTTGATAACTGTAAATTTATTCTGACGCTTGACGAGCGGAACATGAAGTGTTGTTATCATGTATGTTATGTAATTATATTATTGGTATGGAGCGGCATTGATATGTATGTTTATGCTTGCCAATCCAGTCCCGATTACATGAGGAGATTAGTTTAAACAATAGATTAACGTATCCATACTATTAATGTGTAATCATTATATCGGGCTATGAGGAATACGTAATATAACCAAGATTGACTTTGCGTTTACTTTTCTATTTTTTAAATAACTTTTCACTATTTTTGCTACACTCGAACAGATTTACTTTGGCTTTCGTGATTGTGGTCTCTAAGTATTTTAGAAATTATGTTGTTGAGACAGTTGGAACTGTTGATCCGCAGGCTTTCAAAATTCATTTTCACGAGATATATTCTCCCATTTTGCCAGTTCTCAAAATGAACATATAGCTGTTTACACAAAGGTATCTTCCCGTAAAATAAGTAGGACGAAACGTGAAGCATAGCAGCTTTACTGAAGCCATAACTGATTGCCATAACTGAAGTTGTTAAAATGATCCTGAAAACTGTCATTTTTAACATTCACCTTGCAAGCAATTTTACCAAGAAACTAAATAACTCATTACTAATGGAAGGAGTGAACTGAAAGCCCATTTTATTAAATGAAGTCACTGATTGAACTCGCTAACATCGATTCACTTACATTCTGGTACACGTGTCTTATTTCGTTTCCTGAGGACACACATTTTACTTTTTTGAAAGAAAATCCGTGTCTAATCCCATAAAACAACACCGTTGTCACTACACCAAACGATTTTGACCTCGACCCAAAACAAAGGTTTAACTTACAGGACTATCTGTAAGATGTCCCTTTCTTGATAACGAGTTTAACAGCTACGCCGAAATGCTGCTTACCTTATAAGAAGTTGTATATCCATAGAACTTTCGTATTTTTTTCCAAATGATCATGACCTGAACAGATATTACTTTGTCAGAGACTTCATGAGTCATTTTCAAGTTCTAATCCACACACTGATTTCCATTTTTTCATCATTTTGACTTTTATCTCAGTTTGTTGAGTAGCTCAGCATAACTCGCAAAGACAATGGAAACTGAGCGGAACGATGACGCTTTCTGTTTCTTCCGCGTTCACTTACGTAATTTCCGCAAAGCGCCTACGACAATTTGCGCCGAAAAAGTCATGTCTCGTCCGCTGGTTTTGTTTATTGGAGTATAACAGTTGCCGCTTTCAAGTGTATTTTACTTGTCATATACAAAATTCATCCATGGATCACATTAGGTCATTAGGGGACACCAGCTTTGAAATGAACAGGTGTTCGTGAGTGTATATGGATGAAAAAGACTGATTGCGCAAGACGCTCAGCCAAATATCTCACATTCAAAGCAAATCTCGAATTGATTGTTTTATAAGGCGTCGAGCTGACCGGTTGGTTTTGGTGTTGTGTATAAACCTCCTTTGCGAGAACTTTGTCAAGCATACCTGCCTTGTCCTTTTGCAAGACCTGCACATATTAGTCTTTGAAAGACATTGACCTTTATGTGCAGGTGCTCTGGAAAACCTTGTCCGGCACGATATTCCTTCAAATTTAGTTATTGTGTGCATGCTGCATCTCAATTTTGGAAATGTGCTTAAAACATATTTTGATTCTCAAAGAATGTGGTTCGTTTAGCAAGCAAAATATTGCTTTGATTAACACTTCACCAGTACTATACAATATTACAGAATACACAAAACCGGATACACAAAAACGACAAATTATAGCATTGTGATTAGGGGTATATGGGGTTATAGGAATCCCTTCTTATCCACCGAGACAAGTCCTACACGCCCTGGTGGGGTGTGGATTCGGGGAGGGGGTAACGGAGGAGATGACCGAGACACATGTACTCCATACGCTATCATGTTCTTCCTTACTGCTTGAAGATCGACCTTTTCTCACTGTGGTCTATGATGACTTCAGTGAACGGAAAAGAACTTATTCACTGTGAAAACCAGAAAATAGTTGAATCCGTCCACGATTTTATCATAAAACACAAAGCTTGATTTTTAATTTTTTAACAGGAAACTAATTAACTTGTCAAAAACCTTCTCACAAATGTTCAGTGTTTCTACAAAGAGCTAGTCAGACACAACAAACCATAATTCTATTTTTCATGTTTACTTATATGATAGATGTATTTGATGTAATGATATGTATGCATATGTTATTATATGATGGTTCATATGGATGACGACACATGCTTCATTTATATTTTGTATTATATGCTGTATGGGTGAGGTACAGTAAAGCTTGTTCACCAGTCCAAATCAGAGTTACAAAACACACAAAAATACAACAACATGGAGATGTGTGGAGAAAATAGAGACATATGGAGAACAGCAATGTCATAACTGAACAGAAATCATTCCCTCTATTGGTGAAGGCCGTGTGGGATTAGTTAAACAAAGAAATCCAGTCGACCATGCCTCCTAATCCTCTTACTCCTTAAACAAACGACTTGCCTGGGCTGTCTAAAATTGAATTGAAATTTTTGTAAATTCGATGTTTCGGGTATAACGTAAGGAGGTAATCAGGTGTCAACACTATGGCGTTCGACGCTCCCTACATGAAGGAAAACCAAATACGTTATAAAGTACAGTAATGTGGTCACTATGAGCGAGGCAGACAATCTGATGAGCACAGCTCATTACGGAAATCTCTTGCCTTTGGAGCTGCTCGTTGAGACGCTGAAGCCTTCTGTCAAGTTCTTCTTTATTCTTTATTGTGGCCACTGTGTCACAATATGCAGATTACATTGCTCACAGACCCTCGATTCACGATGACGCCAACTTTCTCGACTACTGTTCGTGCGACGACTATCATTCAGGAATTGGTTCCACAGCTCATTCTTTCACCGAAGTCTTTGTGCATGTGTTTTAGCTCGTTAATTAGCGTAGAGACGAGTCTTCTGCTATTCTCGGGCAGTTCTCCAAGGTAGTCGATGCTCCGGGTGTCATTAGAACAGTGTTGAGCACTGTCACACTCCACTGCTTTTCGACAGTCCTGTTGTGTATTTGATAAAACATTCGACAATCCGGGTGTGAACCAAAAGAGGATACCACCATTCTCATCGGTTGATGAAATGGGATGAAGAAAACCCGCATACTCTTCATCACATTGCTACACTGTATTTACCATAACGAATGTTTAAATATCACTTTATGTAAATAGAGCATCAAAACAAGCTGAAACCATGTATTATATTAACATGGTACTAACTATAGTCGATTCGAACAATTGCTTTACAGTTCACTGCCGTGGATGCAGGCTTTTCCCACGTGGCGGGGTAAAACTAAATGATCTATTCTCCCTCGCAAGGCCACGTGAACCAATCAGAAATGGACATTCTTAAATGGGGTAGGAGAAATGTGCCCTGTACGTTCTTATGAACCTTGATCTTTCAGGTACATTTCATCAGTTGTGTACAAATAATGGTCTAGAATAATGTTTCAAACACTTTAATACGTATTGATGCAGGGGCTCCATATATGTTCTTGTTTACGTCCCGCTAGTCAAACGTCAGAATAAATTTACAGGTATCAAAGCAGACTCACTCGCTGGGCCACTTGCAATAAAAAAAACCCAAACAAAGCAAAAACAGGTAAATCAGTTAATTTAAGCAAATAGATGGAATACTAAAAACACCTAAATATTAGTATGCACGCCCCATTTAAAAAGATAGAGCGCTAAAGTGGCAAGATTCAAACTCGAAACTATTCAATCGTATTTTACTCGATAAATCAAAATGGTCTCAATGTCATAATGTGGGTAGTTACAGAATCAAAGCAAAATATTTTACATGTTCATGTACGATTTATTTAGCAAAGCCAGAAAAATCCCCGACAAACACGGCCGCTTCTCCTCAATACGTGGGTGTGTGAGAGTGAGGGTACTCCCTACAAGGCTCACTCCCATTAGTTAACAAGGCGTCCTCCCATTTTATGTATTTTTTACTCGATAGGTACGGAAAATTAATTAGGCGATGTGGGTATGTCATGACTGGTTGATTTCTCAGGATTAGGTGAATTGGGTATGGCAGAGTCGATATACTATGATCATAGGGGATTTAGCAACCATGTTGGAGTGAAGGAATGACAAAACTCTGTGATAGATTAATGAGTGTCTTTTTTAAGCATTATGAAAATGGGAATGGTAAATTAACACAAAATGCCCTAGACCTCTCTAGCGTGTCATGCATATATATATATATATATATATATATATATATATATATATATATATATATATATAATAAAATAATAATTTATCAACTGAATAATACATAAAAATACTCTTATGATTATGTATAACATCACATTTTAATAAAAATATGCATGCGTTGAGCTTGTTAGATGTTTTAAGATTAATGGAAGAGGTAGAAAAGGACACCCCCACTTGGGAACTTGGGAACAGAGAGACGCCACGGTTCAGTGGTTACAGGTGTAGGGCCTTCTCTCGTCTGCTCAATATATTAAGGGTGGTGATGTAGATGAAGGTTACGCAGGAAAAGTAGGTGATGTGGGTATACTACGTCAACAGACAGCTGTGCAGTCAACCAGATAGTTTGTTGTTTTAACCTGTCTGACAATTGTTACGTCTGACCAAGGAGACAATAACAAGCTGATGTTAACACATGTGATCTAACGATAGTTTTGCGTTCTTTAGCATGTTTTGGAAGGGATGGCCGTGGTGTATCATTATTCTTTCATTCATTCACATATGTACTTCTTTCTTTTATTATATCTTTCTCATTCATTCACATATGCACTTCTTTCTTTTATCACTTCTTTCATTCATTCACATATACTTCTTGCTCTTCATTCATTCATTCATTCATTCATTCATTGTAAGATTTCGACTGATACAGTAAACTGGCTGAAGTACTGTTGAACGCTGCCTAAGTTGCGATGGATACAAATCAGGTCACTGTGTGCTTTGGAGCATGAGGAGGCGCATACTAATTAGTGCAAATGGTAAAGAAAACAAGCGAGTGACCTACCCCTATTGTAGATAATTTCCGGTCTGACAAATAGGAGAATACCCCATAAAACCTCGGACGAAGAAAAGCCGGGACGGGCAAACGGGAATTACTAAAAATGGAGACCACACTATTAAAACGAAACATGCTAAACTGGGTAGGTACACTTAAAACTACTAGGTAGGTACATTTGGTGAATGTCAGCGGAATTGGCAAGGCATATTTCAATACAGTTTAAAGATCTCACAACACCGTTTATCAATGTGTCCCAGCATAGTCACTGGAGTTTGGTCACTCTTGATTAGGGCTTTCACAAATAACTTCAACTTCATAGATACGGGTTGAATTTTGGTATATTTATAGAATACCTAAATTCAAAAGAATATCAAGGCTTAGTATTCTAAGTGTATTGTATATATTGCTGGAAGTAAAGGGCTTCAACAACCCATGCTTGCCATAAAAGGCGACTACGCTTGTCGTAAGAGGCGACTAACGGGATCGGGTGGTCAGACTCGCTGACTTGGTTGACACATGTCATCAGTTCCCAATTGTGCAGGTCGATGCTCATGCTGTTGATCACTGGATTGTCTGATCCAAACTCGATTATCTACAAACCGCCGCCATATTGCTGGGGTATTACTGAGTGCGGCATAAAACTAAACTCACGAAAGTAAACTGAATTGTCATTAGAATTTCATCTATTTTTAAGCCATATGTTTGCAAAATAAAGAAAACAAGGAAACGAAAATATTTTCGTCCACGAGAGAGATTAGTCGAATTAAGACCGGAATGATTTCTTTTTTTTTTTTGTCGTGATAATTATAAACACACTTTCATTCATATATTTACAACCTCCAAGACAATAAAAAAGGCTATGAGAATTTAAGTGGAAGTCCAGATTCTTGTACTTGTTACAAATTAGCAGAATTAAGTCAAAATGAGTTGAATTTTGTGCCATGATACTTACAAATATATCCTCATTCATTTACAAAATCCAAAACACAGGAAAAGATGTATTTTGAGTAAAAGTGATTATTCTGGCATATTTTTTAAAAATCTTCCTGAATTCGCAAAAGTAAGTCAAAATCAGTTGAATTTTGTGTCATGATACTCACAATGGCACTTTCATTCATTTACATCCTCCAAAACATTAGAAAAGATGTATTTGGAGTGAAAAGGAAATATTTTCGCTCATGGGCCCAATGTTTTTCGCCCATGGGCGAGATGTTTTTGAAAATCGGTCTCAGTTAGCAGAATTAAGTCATAATGAGTTGGATTTTGTGCCATGATACTCATAAATATATCATCATTCATTTACAACCTCCAAACCACAGGAAAAGATATATTTTGAGTGAAGGCAATTATTCTCGCCCATGGGCCAAAATGTCTTTCTCCCATGGGCGAGAGTTTTCAAAATTGCTCTCATTTAGAGGAAGTAAGCCAAAATGAGTTGAAATTTCTGTCATGATACTCATAAATGTACTTTCATTCATGTACCTCCTCCAAATATTGGAAAAGATGTGGTTGGGGTAAAAGGAAATATTCTCGCCCATGGGCCAAAATGTTTTTCGCCCATGGGTGAGATTTTGTTAAATAGCTCTAAATTAACGGAATTAATTCAAAATTAGTTGAATTTTGTGACATGATACTTATGAACCTACTTTCATCCATTCACAACCTCCAAAACATGGGAAAAGGTGTATTTTGAGTAAAAGTAAATATTCTCACCCATGGGCGAGGCGTTTTGAAAAATCACTTTAAATTAGCCGAATTAAGTCAAAATAAGCTTACTTTCGTGTCAAGACACTAATAAATACACGTTCATTTATTGAAAAACTGCAAAGCCTGGAAAAAAAACATGTAGTTTCAATGAAATTAATTATTCTCGTCCATGGGCCAATATGTTTTTCACCCATGGGCGAGATTTTTTAAAATCGCTGTCAGTTAGCAGAGTCAAGTCACAACAAGCTGAAATTTGTGTCATGATACTTATTAACATTTTTTCATTCATTTACAACCTCAAAAACATTTATTCTGGATGAAATGAAGCACTTTCGCCCATGGGCCTGCCCATGGGCCTACCCATTGGCCACTGTTCGCCCATGGGCGTGCCCATGGGCGAGCGAGTTTAAATTTTGAGTTTTCGAAAAAATTTTTTTTCATTTTTTCATCCTTAGCACACATACATAACAGCTGCCTGTTTAATTTTGCGAAATCGCTTGTGAGAGAGTGGCCACAGTGCTGAGAGTTTCTGGACTTTTGTGAGTCCAGAATTAAATTGTGGCGTGTTAATCAATATCACTTATTCTTTTCTTCGTGTCTTTTCGGGAAATCATACAGGATTGGCTGATTAAATGAAAACAGTTCTTTTCAGTTATTATTACAGTGGTTCAAACCCACGAGCAATTGTTCCTATTGCAGGTGTGTTGTCGTGTCCCAATTGCGTAGATCGATGCTCAAGGTGTTGATGATTGTATTGTCTGGTCCACACTCGATTATTTACAGGTCGCCACCTTATAGCTGGAATATTGTTGAGTGCGGCATAAAATTAAAATCACTCACTCACTCTTATTGCAGGTGTCGCAATTCTATCAACTACCATTGCTGGAGTTGTTGTTGGCGATATTAGTTGCATACATCTGAGTGAGTGAGTGAGTGAGTTTGTGTCAAAGCCGTTATGAACAGCATTTCAGTTAGATCGGTTCGACGTAGGAGGAAATTTAAAAAGCCAGGTTTCATGTTTAACTTTGTTAAAGTTCACGAGAACGGATGCGTACATACACAGAGAGACGCTTTAACTACCGGTCTCATTGTAACAATAAATCACCATGTCAAGTTTGTTTAAACTGTGTTAAAGCTCGCCACGAAAGGTCACACTGAAACAACGAGTGTCTGGTTCGTATCATAGTGACTTCACAGTTGCTGATCAAGTAATGCTAAATATGAAGTTGATCAAAACGGTATTGTTAGAATCACCTATCAACACATAATTCAATACAATAAACCCACAAAATAGTTTCGACAAATCTAGCAACTGATAATTAAACCATTTAAACTATGAGTATATTTCTTGACGGATTTTCGAATCCATAATTCATCTTTCCCACAAGTCAGCAACATGCCAAAGCCACTTCGACGTGGGAGGTTCCTTTGGCGATTTTATGCAGCTATGTCAATAACATAACAAAGTTTATTTTGAAGACTTTTTAAGGTTCCTTTGGCGATTTTATGCAGCTATGTCAATAACATAACAAAGTTTATTTTGATGACTTTTTAATTTCATATTGCATAACGGATTTCACATCAGGTAGTCACGGATACACCATCGGCCACTTGTTCATCCCTGGAAAAAAGAGAAGAGTTAAGAATAAATGTTTACTCAATCTTCAACAAAGTTTTTGAGTGGGATAATAATTGTTTACGCCACAGTACACATATCTATTCTGTTGTGTCAAAAGTGATGTTGAAACACTCTCGTAGAAATCACAGTCTGTGTTTATTCTATTCGAGTCATTATCATGTTTTAAAAGTATGAATAAAGCTTACCCGATAAGAGCCGTACTTCTGGCTGCCGGACTGGGAGCCCCATTGGTTCCATCTTTGACCTACAAAACGCCATTGCCGTGTTAATGTCATATTTATGTTCTATGTTTGCTGTTTAGAGCAGCACTCAGCAATGTACCAGCATGAGACGGCGGTCTGCAAATAATCTAGCCTGCACCAGACAATCATGTGACTGACGTCATGAACATAGTCTCCCATTATGGCCACCCAATACACGGGTAGCTCAGGAGCATTTCGTTGTCGGATCATCACGTGTATTGTGCATGTGACCAGGGAAAATGGGGATACATGTAAAAAGAATGTATCTTACAACAGAGAGGGCACTGGCATACATGTCTGATAATAGCTACATGAGGCGCATGTGTATTCTCATTCTGTTGAAAGAATTGCTAACGTGCCCTGTGATACCAATCATGGTTTATATTCTAATCTACACATTATCTGACTTGAGGTACCTTGTTGATAACGGTCTTGATGTCTGGGGTAGCTGCTCAGTTGATCAGGGTAGACGGGTAGGTGTGCAGGGTAGGTAGGGAAGCCATTAGACAGATAGGACTGCCTGTAACTCGGGTATCCACTTACATGGGAAGGCACAGATCGTCGGTATCCTGGTCAAAGAAAAACAATTATTGTTTTTGCTGAGTGAGAGAGTGAGTGAGAGAATGAGTGAGTGAGCGAGTGAGTGAGTGTGTTCCGTCCACTACTCCAGTTAGTGGGCAAAGAAAGCCCACAGGGATGCAGGTTATAGATTGTATAGGAGATATTTTGAGTACGCCCTTAAATTAATAATGTATGAAACTATACATATTAAGAATAACCATAAGCAGATTATAAGATCCGTTTAAGCAAACCAAATAAACGCACGAGAAAGAAACTCCATAGCATAATCGTGTTAATGAAATTACTGGAAATATTTATAACTACGTTTATGAAATATACAATATGTGATAACAAACACTTACTTCTGAAATGTCCTTGAGAGCGCCCTCCCCACACATCTGAAAGGGACACAAGGCTAGATTTTACTCTACATTGTTCGCAAATCTGATTTTAAACATCTATTCGGCATTATACATTTAACCTATCAAAATATGTCTTAAACATTTCATTGAACATGTGCTATGTTTTAACTCTTGGTATTTTTAGACAATAAAAAATATAGCAGTTTACTTTCCTGTCCAATAAACAAACAAATGGACCAGGATATTGTTAGAATATTATCATCCACGCGTACTGAAGAGTGAGGTGACATATTGCTTCACTTACCAGCTGGGTACCTGTCAGGGTAGTAGTTGCCAGGGTGGTTGTTAGGGACGTACTGATTCCTGTAGTGTACATCCGGGTACTGTCCGTAGGATGGATATCGGTTATACACAGCACCGGAACATACAAGGGCGCATGCGCACAGCAGAGCAAGCGAGAAGACTGATGTCATTGTTGAAATTCTGCGAAAGTGTGAAACTGTTTCTTCTAAATGATGAATAAAAATGACCCAAAAATGTATTGCTTTTGTCCAGGGTGTCTTGGTGAAGGGCATCTGGACATTGGTGTTGTTGACGACTTTTAAAATTAAAAATGAACTTAATATTGCACATTCCTATTGTGTGTACTTATATTATTATATGAATGGTTACAGATTGGTGAATAGTGATTAACAATAATGTTCAGCAAAGCTGAAAGACCAATGGCATGCTAAAGACGACGACGACGACAACGATGATGATGATGATGATGATGATAAAAAAGAGGAAGTGGAGAAGGAGAAGAGGAGGAGAAGGCTTAACCATACACTGTTATTACTATTTCCTATAAAGAGAATAAATAATCTTACCAAAATTCACCTGTGAGCCTGACACCGGGGATGTAGATCTGATGTATCCCAGTAATGAAACAACGCTTCTTATATAGAAGTGAGTAGACGCTTGAAATGCTGTTCATATCACTATTTCCTCGTAACCCAATTTAAGTCACAAGTTAGGCTACAACCAATCAACGGCTCTGACTGGTTGGTGACCTCTGGTCTGACGGACATGTGGGAGAAATAATTTGCATGTTGGTCATCTATCAAGATGTATTACGGTACTTAATTGTAATAAACTTACGTCTGTTTGATATGTACTCATCTATTTTTGTTACTTCGTAATTCATTGCTGATGGCAAAATTATTACATAAATCACGTTGAACTCTCCTTGCTCGCAACCCTCCACTACTTCTGGGGCGATGGGGTAGCCTAGTGGTTAAAGCGTTCGCTCGTCACGCCGAAGACCCGTGTTCGATTCCCCACATGGGTATAATGTGTGAAGCCCATTTTCTGGTGTCCCTCGCCGTGATATTGCTGGAATATTGCTAAAAAGCGGCGTTAAACTAAACTCACTCACTCACTCACTCCACTACTTCTGCATAATGCGGTGCTCGTCAGTGCCATTCTTGGGTTCTTTTAGGGTTTGATGATTATTTTTATTTCACTTCTTGTTGTAATGTCATTTTCAAACAGAACACTATTTCGCCGTGTTTAGCGATTTGTGTGACGTTATATACTGAAATGACTATAGCTGAAGGTCAGGGGAGTGGGTCATTCAGGCCTATCCATTCGGCTTTACAAAATATATCTAAATCATGTACGGTGGTTAAAAAACAAGTCCAGCTAGGGCATATTAGATAATGAGCTTCGTGATGAACTTTGTGAAACCAGTTTAGACAGATTTCGAACGAGGGGAGAAGCTACTTGTCGACAACGAGCCTTCTATGAGCACATTCACTATATACCACATGTATTAAATTGTGTTGGATTATTCCCACCACAAAATCGTTCACAGGCATTTATGAACATGACCAAATGACACATTTCACATTCTTCATCTCTTTTGTAATGAGCTTCTGTCTCCTTCATTCAACCTCTGAAACGTCTGATATGCCGTGGCAAATATTAAGAGTAATGAAAGACCATTTCATTCCGTCCATGGTATTTTATGACACTTTTGTACATCTGCTAAATGTTTATGAGTGAGTTGAAATGTTACGTTTGCAAACATGCACGTATTAAACGGTACATTTCGTATTCTTCATGTGTTCTTAAATGAAGCGGTAGCAACAATGGTAGTAGTGATGGACGCGCTGGTGCCACTGGGTGTGGTCCAATTGGAAGGAGGAATGGCGAAGGGTGCTCCTTCAGAGTATCTGCAGGCTGATAGGGGTTATTATGAGGAGAGTTCTGACTGTAATACAGAGGTTACTCTCTATATTGACCCTAAGACACGCAAAATAACATTATTTAAAATGTTCACAATCACCAATAAATTTAACATTAAACATTCTTGGGCCGAACATGTGCAGACATGGTCTTGTTAAAAATCAGGGTGTTTTTTGTTTGTTGTTGTTTTGTTGTTGTTGTTGTTGTTGTTGTTGTTGTTGTTCTTGTTCTTGTTGTTCTTGTTGTCTTTTGTAATATGAGCAATTATCACCAAAAATCATCATGGATTCAAATCATTTTGTCGTTAATGAGTCAAAGGATCACATGGGTCAGAAAATTTTTTTTTTCTCTAGTGATCACCACGAGAAGTGCTATGTACGTCGACAAAATGGTTTCTGAAATAAAACATTGTTTCGTCTTTCCGTTTAATTTTATCTAACGGAAGTCCTGAGTTTGACAGGTGATGATACAAGTAAGTCCTACATAAAACATCATATGGTGTCTTTGACGTCATTGGCAAGAAGATGGCCAAAGTATACTCAGTATCATTATGGATGTGTCTTATATCATGACAGATGAAAATATATGTCGATATCTGCATTTGCATCCACGTCATAGCTCTATCAACATTTACTGACGCTTGTGAGACTATTTAGGACGCATGATATTCAGGTAATGTTCCATATTTAACAAGATCATAGTTCATCTCCTATCCAAACAGATACATGTTGGCCCTGCCTTCAAAAACACAAAATTTAACATCAAACATCCTGTCCAGATGATAAGGCTGAAAATGGAAATTAGCGAGGACATTGTTACTTGAATAGATCACTGAAAATAATAATAACAAAATAAGAGTATTTGTGAAATGACAACAATGACAAACAAATAAGAACAACATCGAAATGGCATAAAAGATGCACAAACTTATTTTGAGATTTTGTATCTTTACACCTCATAATGAGTTTAATACATTTAAAGGAAATTGCTCATTTCCATAGAAATAATCCCCCCACCCCCACCCTCCAAAAAACGAAAAAGTGAGTGAGTGAGTTTGGTTTTACGCCGCTTTTAGCAATATTCCAGCGATATCTCGGCGGGGGACACCAGAAAATGGGCCTCACACATTGCCTATATTTAACATTATTGGTTATTAAAATGCCTAATAAACTACCGATACGTTAAGTAAAGTCAGATAATAAATCTGTAACACTGTCCTCTCACACGTGTATGGCAATAGTAGTAATAAGTAGTAGGTTGAGGTTGCAATATCACGATTTACATTACATTTTTCCGAAGACATTAGATTCGGATTGGTTCATATAACATTAGTAGCAGCATCAGTAGTAGTAGTAGTGGTGGTGGTGGTAGTGGTGGCAGTAGCAGCAACAGCAGTAGTAGTAGCTGTACTATTAGTGGTAGCAGTAGCAGTAGGAGGAAGAGGAGGAGTAACAGTAGTATATGCGGTAGTGTCCTACTACATTTGCAATGTTGACAAAACAGTTCATAGCATATTAACCTATTGGTCTATGTTTGGATTTTCTCTAAACGAAATAAAAAAACACAAGCATACGCTTGTCCATAATTTGCCTTGCGTCGTATTAAACAAGTAAAAATGCGCATAAACAACAAAACTTGAGAGTGAAAATGTAAAAAAAGACCCGATGCATATTTTAAGCATCGTTGTTTTGATATATGCTCAAACAGTCAGCAAAGTGTCACAGGGAAATAATCCTTGACTGATTAATGACTTACTCAACACGTTACCATGTGTCTGTCATCCATGACGTCAAGGACTTGCCAGAGCCACTCATTGGCTGAAGCGAATGACAAAGCAGAAACAGTGTGTTAAGGAAATGATAATATCCATACGTCAAAAGTTGTCTCGTACTCCTGTATATCTCTATATAAAGTCCAGAGCTTCAGTGCTGCCTCATCAGATCAACATCCACCGTGTCAAACTCACAGCTGGCTATTCAGGTAAGGCGTCTTTTTTAGAATGAACAAGTGAGTGGGTGAGTTTAGTTTTACGTCACCTTAAGCAATATTCCAGCAATATCACCAGAAATGGGCTTCACACATTGCACCCACATGGGGAATTGAACTCGGGTTTTCAACGTTACGAGCGGACGCTTTAACCGCTAAGCTACCCCATCGTCTTGAACAAAGCAAAGTACAATATATCCTCATAGATGACTCTAAGGAGAGCTTATATTCCTCACTGATGGTGATTTGATATCCTATATGGGTTTTTTCCAGGTGATGTATAATTTTATTCAGATATGTAAATTCATAATCACTGTCAAATTAGACTATTCGTTAAATACGAAATGAGATAATAGTATATACACATCCAATTCATAGCTTTGGGTCTACATCAACGTTTGCAGCTGACAAACATAAAGTCTCAAAAACTCGTTAATCTTATTGCTCTATTTTACAAGTAACCGAAAGTTGCTATTTTGCAGAATCTCCACCATGATGTCCATCCTAACTCTTGCTCTGCTGTGCGCATGCGCCCTTGTATGTTCCGGTGCTGTTTACAACCGGTATCCATCTTATGGGCAGTACCCGGATGTACACTACAGGAATCAGTACGTCCCTAACAACCACCCTGGCAATTACTACCCTGACAGATATCCTACTGGTAGGTGAAGCAACACCTTGTACCAGTCTTAAGACCATCTTACGGGACGCCTGTTAATACAGTAGTAACTTGATGCAAGCAATGTTTCATTTCTCATTAGTAATTGTTTCTAATCAAACAGGAAGGTTGATAGCGTAAGCATCCATTTGCTTGGGGTTGTGTGTTTATTGAACTAGAACATAAACCTCTATGCGTTTTTATTGTATTAAACGTAGCAATGTAGCACAGCGTATTTCGAAATTGAAGACTATATTCTGAAAAAGTTTAGTAGAAAGTCTCTTACATATGAGTGGCAGAGTACACCGTGTGCAATTAACCTTGAGTGCAACCTAGCTTTTATACAATCTAACCCTGCGTACAATCTAGCCTTGTGTAGAATCTAGCGTTTTGTTTTTCCAGATGTGTGGGGAGGACGCTCTCAGGGACATTACAGAAGCAAGTATTTGTTATCAAATATCATCCTTTATTTGATAAAAGTGAAGTTTGAATATTTCCAGCCAACTCATTAATCAGATTATGCCATGCTTTTTCTGTCTGTTGACGTCATTGGTTTTGCATAAACGTATGTAAGTGTATGTTAATTATGACGTTTTATGTATCGTTTCATACATAATGTACTTGTTTATTGTAATGTTAAGAGCTTATACAAATATTATTAGTCTGTTACAATATCTGTAACCTGCATCTCTGTGGGCTTTCTTGTCACACTCTTAGCAGGAATAGTGACGTAAAAACTCATTTACCAGGCTGTAACAATGCAAACATAATGACTGCTCTCCCTCGCCCAGGGTACCGACGATCTGTGCCTTCCCATATCAGTGGATATCCGAGTTACAGACAGACCTACCCATCCAATGGCTTCCCTACCTACCCTGTACCTTCCTACCCATCAACACATGGCCAGACCTACCCTGATCATGTAAACACC
This sequence comes from Haliotis asinina, assembly GCF_037392515.1. Classification (NCBI taxonomy): domain Eukaryota; kingdom Metazoa; phylum Mollusca; class Gastropoda; order Lepetellida; family Haliotidae; genus Haliotis; species Haliotis asinina. Next base: position 57,585,630 of record NC_090280.1, on the reverse strand, counting down.
TACCCAGGAAATCAGAACACTTACCAGCAAGGTACGTAAACATAAACAATTTACACCATATCCTGTCAAAAAAGATGTAAACATTACAGGAATTCTTTGTGTACACTTGGTTTTTTTAATTCATTATTGTGAACCACAACATACCAAAAAATCGTTCCATGTGACTTGTATGAATGGCGGATGCTACCGGTGGCGCATGACTTGCTTATCCGTTTCTATAACACCGGGTGTCGTCACTTTTTTTTAACAGTGAACCATTCATGTTCCTGCTGTTTGATCCGTTTAAATATCTAAATTCACCTCCTAGCTGTTTCGGAATATTACAACATGTCTTTTCTCTCTGGAGGTCAGCATGGAGAGAAACACACTCAGTGAGGAGAGAACCAAATATGTTTGAATCGTTCGTAAAAGAATACAACGTCTTCTCACTATCACTCGGCACAATCGTGGGGCTCTATATATCGTTCTGACTTTTGCAGGTCAGCGATGGAACCATTGGGGATCCCAGATTGGAACTCAGAAACATGGCTCCTACCGGGTAGGTTTCTCAATATTGTTAATGGTAAAATGGCGGAAGAAGAATTTGCTTATTTTATGAAATACTTCAAGACATAAAGTAGCAAAGTACTAATCAGTTTCTTTTTTCTACAATACCAATGTTGACAGTTCACAACGAGAGCACATAGGATTAAGACTAATGTTAGTTATATTTGTCCACTAACAAGAGACAGCAGTGTTTCATTTCTTTTACGCCCCCAATAGGTGTAACATTGCTTATGCGCCGTAAAACAATATTCATTCAAATATTACGTTCTCTGTTTGCAGGGATGAAGAGATTAAAGACGCTGCATTCATGATGTCCAGAGTTGAAATCCTAACTTTGTGCAATGTACAAGTCTTTGTAAATAAACTTTAGCACGTGGCGTTATTTGTTTGCTGGTTTTTTTACTTCAAGAAGGCGTATTGAGACAAAACCCCTATTGAATATATCGTCAACAAAATCAGATTTAGCATTCTGTGACAAACCAATCAGCCCTAACGCCTACGTGTATGACGAGATGAATGCCAACTACTATAGAGTTATCCTCTAACGCCAAGCACTGGTTGGTGGAGATCAGTGTCTACAGAGGGACGGACATGAGCTGTAGAAATCGTGAAGAAATATACGTACATTGCTGATAACTCGCCTCCTTAGCAGTTCTTGTTTCATTTGAATTATATTTTTGATTATCAATTATCCTAATAATCTCTCTCTCTCTCTGAAACTTTTTTTTTTGAAGCATTGAAAAAAAAACGGTTAACGGATCATTCTCTTGCACTGCCGTAACTGCCGTATTACATATATTACTTAGATGAGCCCAATTTCGTCCAATTGGGGATCCGGGTAGGAACTGGCGAGCAGTAAACCTGTTTTGGTCGTCCAGATGCGACTCAGTGTATCGGATGTCCAGGATCCGACACCACTCCAATAGCATGGAAACCTGTAAAGATATGTGAACAAAATGCCTTTTGAAAAGTTTAGCCCGTTTTGTTTACAGGACGCTGTCATATAGCTGGGATATTGTGTAGCGAGCAACAACAAACAGGAAACAATGACTAGTTTGCATGCTTAGATGAAACTTCGTATAATTATCATGACTTTTACCTCAAGAATCGTAAACTTGCTAAACCAAATTTAAGGTGCATATTTGGTGGTTTCATGTCGTCACCTACACCGATAACTTAGTGTTAATACACTGACAGTATTCTCAAAGCAGATGTGACTCCCAGTACACGAAGCGTCAACATCATGTTTAAAGCCGAGAATCTGTTTCTTTTAAAAAGCTGCGTAAAGTCATAAAAGCATAAGTTTACTTGAAACTCATCCTTTTCCTGTTATGATACCACTGTAAGATGACAAGAGCTTAATAAAATAAACAATGACTTTGATGAAATGCGTTACAGGATACATGTACATGAATCCAGATCAGGGGCTACTTTCACAAACCAACCGTTATTAAGGTTTACCTTAACTCACCTTAGAGTTAGGTAGCCTTAGTGCAGTGTTAAAGAATGGGAGTTAAGGTTAACCTTAATTAAGGATGCTTTGTGAAAGGAGCCCTGATTCTATTATTCATCTTAGTTAAACCAAGATGAACTTAACGTGTTCATAATATGTTGAATCGAACCCGGTTTCCTCGGGCAGAGCGAACGTTTTAACCAGTAGGCTACCCCACCACCCCAGACTTTCTAGGACGGTATAATCCAAGGTTTGATTTAAATATTCAGGCTGATTTTACTCATTGGTTTGTCAATACCGACTACATTTCGGGCTTTCGTCCACACGGGGTATTTATACAACCAAACAGGGTAGTCGAATGTGAAGGACCTGTGTAAATGTTTACAGGTTATCCTAGGTCAGACACAACCGCACAATGATGACTAAAATCGAATACGCAGGGACTAAGTTTTACTTCGAGGCAACCACAGTTCCACACATAAACGTTCGATACAACAGTGGTTGTGTATACACCACAGAAATCATACTCAGGGCAGGTTAAGGAAAGAAACGTTTTCATTTTCATTGTACAGAACTTATCCCAATAACTCGTGGCTATTCCAGTAACGTTGTCAGGGGGAGCTTCATGTATATCGCAGGGTCGATTCAAGGCGTCTATTCATAGACACACTAAATTCAACAACAACATTTCAATTTAAAAACACACTGGGGGCATATTAACATTGTGGTTTCTAAACAGCATCTGATTAGGAAACTATGTCGCTATTATATTTTATCTCCAGTAAAAATGGCGGTATACTTTTGACGTGGTATCTTTCTTAGTTCAAAATGACAGTATGATTTATCGGTATTCAAATAGGATTAAAGTCTAAAGAAGTTCGTGCAGCATGGCTTCATAATGGAAATATTAAACAAATCTTTTTGGTATGACCAAGACATTATTGTTATATATCTCATACAATATGACTTCATAATGGAAATATTAAACAAACCTGTTTGGTATGACCAAGACATTATTGTTATATATCTCATACAATATGACTTCCTAATGGAAATATTAAACAAATCTGTTTGGTATGACCAAGACATTATTGTTATATATCTCACACAATATGACTTCATAATGGAAATATTAAACACATCTGTTTGGTATGACCAAGACATTATTGTTATATATCTCATACAATATGACTTCATAATGGAAATATTAAACAAATCTGTTTGGTATGACCAAGACATTATTGTTATATATCTCATACAATATGACTTCATAATGGAAATATTAAACAAATCTGTTTGGTATGACCATCTCATACAATATGACTTCATAATGGAAATATTAAACAAATCTGTTCGGCATGACCAAGACATGATTGTTCTATATCTCGTACAATATGACTTCATAATGGAAATATTAAACAAATCTGTTTGGTATGACCAAGACATTATTGTTATATATCTCATACAATATGACTTCATAATGGAAATATTAAACAAATCTGTTTGGTATGACCAAGACATTATTGTTATATATCTCGTACAATATGACTTCCTAATGGAAATATTAAACAAATCTGTTTGGTATGACCAAGACATTATTGTTATATATCTCACACAATATGACTTCATAATGGAAATATTAAACAAATCTGTTTGGTATGACCATCTCATACAATATGGCTTCATAATGGAAATATTAAACAAATCTGTTTGGCATGACCAAGACATGATTGTTGTATATCTCGTACAATATGACTTCATAATGGAAATATTAAGTATTTCCAAATCCGTAAGTCTGTTCTTTAAAATGTCGCCGAATAAACTATACATATCTATACGAGGGTTCAGCAGAATGTTAAGCTTTCCCAGAGAATCGACTGTGAAGTTTCGTGGATTGAACCAATATGATGAAACAACATGATTAATAGCGACAATTTATTAACAACCAGGTGTTTTTTAAACTTTTCAAACGTTCTCCAAAAAGATTCGTGTTCAATACTTCCATTTTATAAATACAAGAATCCATTTTGTTCAACTGGAATTAAAAATAATCAGCTAGTATTGAGCCCATTCGTAAATTTGTAAACTATACTTTGTTTTGTTAAAACTACAGGTAAAACACTATCTTTCCCATGAAAACTTAAAGCGATATGTACATTTAGATACATCCAGTCAATTACACACGTTTTCAATCCATAACGAATGTTAACTTCATTTGGAGTAGGACAATGTGAAAAACCTATTGCTAAAACATTCTTCACACGTACGAGTTGTGTAAACAACGAGATAAGATAAATTTTCTTCCTGTATCAGAACTGATACAGTGTATCCTATTTATACTGAATTTATTACTCTGAGCCAACTGTAAATTAAATCGGAAGTATAATCGAGTGAAATAATAAACAGACGGAACAAGACAGATAGTTATTACAGACAATTCATCCCGATAAAAAAATTGGTATTAACAATTCACAACATGTGTAAACTACGCTTGACGTTTATGTAGAGATTTCAAACAAACTTTCGGTAGGCCAATCTCAAGATAAAGGATTTCGGATAAATGGTGTTTTACTTTACTAAATGTGATTCCTACACATGTTACGACAAAAGGTGACAAGCAAGGTGAATTCCAACGCACTCCCATCCTCTGGGAAAGGGGAAATGTCTTGAGGCCACCCACGCCCTCATTCCAGTGGTGTACAAAGATTCTCCACGGGAATCACTTTAATGAATACTGGATGAACACAAAACGAAATTTGAATTGTGACCTGTCGATTTACTTTTGCGTATTATCTCAGGGGGTATAAGTTTGAGAACAATAGCGTAACTGTGTATGTCAAGCTCGTTCTTGCTTTGACTGAACCCATAACTGAAATGGAATGTATAAAATCTATGTATGTACAGCATAATACCCATGTTTACGTTAGATATGAACAATAAGCATGTGAGAACATCACCTTGCCGCACTACCCATATAACGTCTGTAAAAGAACACATTAATTGAGGTAAAACAGAGAGATTTTGAATTGCACAATAGTATCAAAAGTTAAGGCTCCCTAGTGTAAATTTTGCCACTTACTTCAAGTGCATGCAGCTGTTCTAATCCGCATTTTGCAATATATTCCATACTATTTAAAGGTACTATTTACACATGAACTGATGCTCATAGGCATACAACACCTTGTATTACCCCTATTTGACAGTGATAAATTAACATACTACTGTCATGAAGTCGAAGTCTTTTAATGCAATCCGTGTCTGGTGGACAGTTCCTATGATTAAATAAATCGTTGATCACGAATGTCATTTATTTATTGATCATCATTTCAACTTATCACTGTATTCATGTTTGCCAAATTCGTGATTCCTTTATAATTGAACGTTGTAGAGCGTCAGTATTTCATGTGAATGTGAACAGTAGTTGTGGGTAAATAGTACATGTCAGACAAGCAAGTGGTTAATATTATGAGCACCGCAAAGAACACACAGTCAAACAGCCCCGCAGACTGAACCATGCGGACTTGATCTTGAGCTATACTGATGATAGAGGGGAAAAGCCAGACGTATACTGTCCCGCCGGTGGTACCCGTCATAAACAAAAGCAATGTCTAGTAAAATATTTACACTGAATGAAAACGGGCACGTTTTTGTCGTTTTTGTTATCCTGCATATTTTAGGAGTACCAACAGGTGCTGTTAGGGCTTTATAATATCAGTGCTAAGCTATACAGTGAAAATCTTACTGGTCACATATTTTCTCAACGTGACTGCACGCTTACCCGAACAAATGTTGATGACTTACAGAGAATAACATAATTACTGGTCACATTTCAGTAGTCAGATGTTTGTGAAAATGGGTTTACAATTGTCACCGTCACGGTACAGGTGAGAATATGTCATATTATTTGAGCTTTATGCACTCGTGTACATTGTAGGCTGTGAGACCACCCACCAGAGAGCCGACAGGTTTATTAATGAAAGCACTTTAGTTCTGACGCTGGCTGACAGAAACACTAGTGGTCAACGAAAACATAAAACACTTGGGTCACTGGACCAGAGTTTACTCTGTGACTTGACCTGCGTGAAAAATTATCGCTAGGTGACAAATTACCCGAGAAAACAATCCCACTTGGTTGTTTCATTGTAAAGGGAAGTGGGTTCAAATATTGTTCGTCGCCATATTTCAATGCATGGCTCGAGAACGCCCTGTTGTCGCTTGTTTGTTGTCTCTTCCGATGTTTCTCATTGCAAAGGAGGGTAACGTGATGTTAGAATGTGGATCGAGGGTGGAATTGTGTACGGACATGCGGCTGCAAAACCGTAATTTGCTTATTAAAAGTATGAGACTATTCATTCATTCGTTCGTCCGTTCGTTCATTCATTCATTCGTTCAGTTGCTCTAACTGATTAGTTAATTAATTCGAAAGGAGTCACAGATACCCCTAATTCCAAGCGACCAGCTGATGCAACAAATTATTTGATATAACTTAATTCCGTTTATTTTGATGCTCGAAAATACCCAAACCTTTCACTCTTAGGGCCCACCTGATACTACTTGACAACTGATGCTTAATGTTTTTGGTCAGTTGATGCCATGCATCCACATCACGCTGGGTCTTCATGCAGTCGAAATTATACAGGGATATGTTTGTTGTTTAACACCGTACCGATTAATGTTCGAGCTACATGACTACGGTCTGGAAATAATCCAGTCTAGAGCAGGCAATCCAGTGATCAACGGCCTGAGAATCGATTCGATAACAGTTATATGACTGTGATCAGTAAATATTAGAGTCTGGACAAGACAATCCAGTGATCAACATCATGAGCAACGATCTGTGCAAGCGAGATTGACCATCCGATCCACCCGAATGAATGAATGAATGAATGAATGAATGAATGAATGAATGAATGAAAGTAGTCCCGTGCAAGTAACCTTTAGGTATATGACATTCAAGCATGTTTACGTTGGAGAAAAATCACAAAACAAACATTCCTATTCAAAACCCCATCACAGGAACACACACGATGGACATATGTTAATTGGGCGTTACAGTGACATCAAATATACTTCATATAAACTTTAATTCCCGAATACATTTGCAATATCAACATAGAAAATCAGCGCCCTTACATACAACTGTACCACTGGCTAACAAGAAACGACACGTGGGAAGGGTAATATTATGTATTAGCGCATGGCGAGGTTTCGCCATGAAGACGTAGTTCCAGCATTGCGGTCACCCTACACAGACGCCACAACATCAATCAAACGTTTTTTATGGCGTTTTTTTATTACGATCGAATTTTATTTCCAATCTTTATTGTAAACACAGGGATTTATTTACAATATATCGCTTATGTATAAGATAAACAAAGTCATCTGTTCTCAAATTCTCACACTTGTGTCCGCCAGCTATTTTTGTAAGTGTGTGAGATGGCCATATGGTGGAAGTTTTGACTTTTCACGGGTTCGATTCCTGACACTGGTACAATGTGTGAAGCTTATGTATGAATTCTGTGTCACCTACTGTCGTTTGGGTGGAAGATTTCTTGAACAGTCACACAACCATACTCATTCATCCAAATCTCGCTATTAACGCATTCGTGTTTCGTGTTTTAGATCGCTGGATACGGTGTTTGTTTTCTAAATGGGTTTAATTTGTGAAAATCAAATAGGTTAGTCATCCTAACTAACTCTGCCCAGATACTTATTACCAAAAAGACAATACTCTGTAGATTGCATTTGTTCATGTTTTATTGGATATGTATAAATGTGTGCATGCGTGCGAGCGTGTGTATGTAAGTCGTATTACTTATAGAATTACCGCTCTGAAATGACCTTCTCCCTCAGGAGATAAATTTTCAAATATAATTGAATTCGTATAAATAGGCATTGCAATCGACTCTATATTATTTGTCCATGTGGAATTATGGAAGTCGCCGATTCACATGTTTCTTTAGAAAATCTTACAATGAAACCTGTTTTTTATGTACTGGCATGGATGTCAAACTGTGAACTGTGTTAATTGGCCCCAATGTGTAGATGAAAACCTGTCTGAAAGCAATGCGTTCCATTCAGCATCCATGGATCTTTGAAAGAGGTCCGATTCATGAATAGCACGATAAACAAGGATACCAGACAGAGGGCGTTGGTTTCAAAGTATGAAAGCCCAACACGTTAAGACACTACTGATGCGTCGTGAGGCATCCCGTACCGAAATTGTCTGCAAATATTAGAATATTCACCTCATGCTGAGAATGCGTTCCGCCAATGGTTTTGGATTCGGTGCTATTTGTATATAAAGAAGGACTCCTTGCCATATTATTGCAGCTTCTGGTCCCAGTCTTGTGGAAGAGGTGAGATTTTTTTGCGTCATTTCAGATACGGCTTAAAATAAGTGATTATGTGTCATATTTAAAATGTATTTAAATGTAACCTAAATAGGTTTTTTTTTCTTATTGCAACGCCTCTTCTCTAATTTGTAGGGAATTTTACACAATTTTACTCAATTTAAATATTAATAATGTGTTAAAGGGTCAACATACTTTCAATTTCAATTTATCCGAATTTTTAATTTCGCATAAAAGCGGTTCGTCTGACCCAAGTCAGTATCTACTTTTCTAGAGTTTTTTCAGAATGTATGTGCTTATTTGGCGTTTAAGGGCATCATTTTTTCATATCTGTGTCTCACACCTCCCGACTGATTAAACTGGACACCGCATAGACAATATTAACAACTTTTGCATTTCAGCTGACTCTGTAGTGTAGGTTTCCGTCAATGTAAATTGACATGAAAGCTAAACGCTAGGTATTAAGAATCTTTTTTCACACATTTCATTTACATATTTTAAAGAATAAACCTTTAATGTCTAACTTTATGACAGTACAACTCATCCAATCTATTTCAATTATCTCAGTTCCCTTTTCTTTGTCTACCGTTGCTTTTGCAGTGCAGTCAAAATCCGAGAATGTCCTGATGTATATATTTCTTTTTTCCTGAATAACAACGATAACGGAACAAATTAGTCTCCCGTTCTTTTCCAAGGTTAGATTTCCCATAGTCACTCCGAAACAGGCAAACCAAAGCTACATATGTTCTTTGTCTGCTTTCTGAGGATGAGAACAAAACTAGATTTTATTGCTTTTTATTATTTTATTATTTATTTTTTAATTAATTAATTTTTTTTATATTTCTTTTGGCAAACAAGGTGACACACATAACCAACGTTGCCCTTATAATGAAACACACGTTTGATTGCAAGCTTCACCAATTTTTAAAGTTATTTTAAATTTGGGTATTTTGGTTCGGAACTTGTTTGAATGGTATTCACGTTAAGATAATATTATGCAGTTTTTCAGACAATAACAGGGGCTGTGGGGTAAACATTTGTTTACAGTGTTCGCTCGTCACGGCGAAGACCGTGTTCGATTCCCCATATGGGTACAATGTGTAAAGCGTCTATCTGGTGTCCCCGTTGTGATATTCCTGGAATATTCCGAAAGCGGCGTAAAACCGTAGTCATTCAGACAGTAACATTTTATTTCAGATATCGTCATGAGGAATCTTCACATTGTGGTACTGATAGCTTCACTTGGCTTTGGTAAGTTTTGTTTCTACTTTAGAAAGTGCGGTTAAGTTGCGGCTATTGATGATGACTTCGCAGATTTGAAATGTTTTAAGCAAGTTATAAATAATGTTTCCCGTACATTACTGTTTAACCAGCAAAAATAGATACCTGTTAAACACATACCGAAACAAAAAGAATATTACACTGTTGCTTAATTCCCCCAAACGGTGATTAATCACTAAACGGACTCCCCTAGTGTTGAAATAAAGTTGATATCGTTTAGATATATTTTACGCAATGTAAGTACATAATTACATACTTTGCTTGTTTCTAATTTCACAACAAGATATGGATTAATTGAATATGTGTTCATGCTCTTGTAAATAAGTTTTCAAGTTGCTGCTTGACAGAGCAGTCAGTTGTATCCCGTCAAGGTCATGATGGTCTGCAAAAACCCAGTGGTTGATAGTCTGAGCACCGCCTCAATCTATTAATCGCCTCTTAGAACATGCACATACATGCAGGATACTACTGGGCGGGGCTGGTGGGGTAGCCTAGTGGTTAATGCGCCTGTTTGACACGCCGAAGACCTGGGTTCGATTCCCCACATTGGCACAATTTCTAATGTCTCCCGCCTTGATGTTGCTGGTATATTGCAAACTATACTCATCTCGACATGTATGACAACAAGTCACTGTGAAGATGCATGTGATCGGTGACCATCATTGATGATGCAACGTGTTAGCTCCCTTTCACAGCATGTTCGCCTTTTAGGTCCAGAATAATTGCTTTTGATAGCAAAACAGAGTTTATGCACATCGTATACTACTCGAGGATATTCCGTCGTGTGGTGATATTATTTTGGAAGTTATTGGTATGATTGTGTAGAAATTGGATAGAACTGGATTTAGAAACTGATTATTCAATTCATAACGTGTCATGAATTTTACGTTTATCATGACGATCGCAAGAACATGTTATCTGTAAACTTTATGATTTAACAGCAACACGTGACAGTGTGGTGCTGTACATTTCAGTGAAACAAACCAAGCTCTTGTATTCCGATAATGCTTTAAACCAAAGTAAACGTACTTTGGAATACGGCTGCGTGCAACTGACATGATGAAATTTTAAATGTGAGTGAGTGAACTTAGTTTTACACCCCTTTAAGCAATATTCCAGCAACATTACGGAGGGGGGCACCAGAACTAGGATTCACACATTGCACCCGCCTCGAACAGAGCCCTTGGCGTGACGAGCGAACGCTTTGACCACTAGGCTACCCTACCATGTTGGAAGTTGGCAAAAGACACCAAATTGTAACGCGACCTGCAGGCGTTTCACAGTCAGTACATGGTATCCACAGATAATGTTAAGGACAGACATGAATCTGGTCGACAAATCGGGGCAATAAGTGTACGAGATCGTTATTGGCTACACAGATGGAACCTGCATACCCGACATCACCATGGTGTCCACTGGCGCACCGCCACATTACTGCAAGACATCTTTGGTCTCATGAGCTACGTTTTGACAATAATTTGAAATATTACTTTTGTTTAGCAAAAAACCATGTGTAAGCTTTCTTTTAATAATGGTAGCTACAGCCCTGTTGTCTGATAAGGGTATTCTGTTCGTTGGGACTAGTGGTGAACGCTTTGAGTGTCTGTTATTGAAATAAACGTATTTGTTTCAAGTTCATTGAGCAGATCAACGAGCTTTAGTAATGTTGTGTCCATTGTAGTGGAGGGATGATAAAATCCAGGATACCTTTCGATTCAGTACAATATTTTAACATCCTTCATATTACTGTTAGCTAAATGATAATGCAATTCCTGTGCACATGCGTAGCCATGTTTCTTTAATTGCAGAAGCAATTTTAAAATGCAATATGTTCGTTTTACGCTTTGGAACCCCTTTCCTTCCCTGTTTAGCCGATGCAACGTTTGACTGTCGTCGCCCTAACCAGGCCTGCATGAACGGCGGCAACTGCACCTTCATCTCCGCCGACTGCACCTGTGACGTGGCCTACGGTGGGTATGACTGCGGCCTGACACTAGGTAGGTATAAGGACATCATACTGGTTACTTAATAATCACTTACGCAGTGAGTAGGAGCCTGCTTCATAGAAGGTGGCTCATTAAGCTACCATTTGAATACAAGGGATTTGGTTTAAAATTCACATACGAAATTCTTTTTGTCTTGCATCAAGATATAAAAATACTATTTAGGTCACACCATTCACTAAATTCATCAAGTAATGAGGTGTTTAACTCGGGTGCTGGAACGGATAGTCTTCAGCATCAAATTCAGTATATGGGTCTTCATCATTAATTGATATAGGTTTTCACATTTTATTTCTTTCTAGCTGACGTTGATCAAAACAGCTGCACCCCAACAACGTGCCTTAATGGAGGTACCTGCTACGACGACGGTACCGGAGCCAAATGTTACTGCGACAGCGAACACTACGGAAATACGTGTGAAAAGAATCGATGTAAGCCACAAACATACGTCTTCTGTCAACACAGCTCTGAAAAGAAATATCAAATGTTCTTGTGTATTTTGAGCGGAACCTGTTAAGGTTTTTGAGCTTAGTATTTGTAAAATGTCATTCAAAAAAGTTTAATTTCAGTAATGAAAAGGTTTCAAATTCATAACAACACGCATAACATCCTTTGATCACCTGCAAAACAAATCATTTCGAACCACGAACAGGGCAGGTTAATATTTAAACAATGTTTTGAATGCAACTATTCGGCTATATTCTAAATTCTATTTAAGTGAGTGAGTGAGTTTAGTTTTACGCAGCATTCAGCAGTATCACAGTTATATGGCAACATTAAATCTGTATTCTGTAAATAATCGAGTCTGGGCCAGTCAATCCACTGATCGGCAGCATGAGCATCGATCTACACAACTGACAACTCGATCCCGTGAGTCTACGACAAAGTTGGGTTGCTCAAGAAGAATTCAGATCCAGATCTTCACAGGTTAAACATTTGAAGAATTCGACAGGAATTATATCCAAGCGATGCTCTATTTGGTGATTTCTTTTTCAGTCTCCCTGTCATGCGTAGCGGACTTGATGATCATCGGCATCAACCCGTACAGTGCTTCTGGCTACGAGGCTTTCGTGGAGGACAAACAGGGAGTTACTGGCTGTGGCTCCCAGGCAGTGCCCAATCCGGTATCCACGTTCGACAAGATCCCTGACACCTGGGAAGGGCATTACATTCAAGTGGAACATGACAGCGCAGCCTGCGGCCCCAGTGTACCCATGATTGTAAGTACATACCCGGATGCAAGTCTTCCAGCAACACAGAAGGAAAGTAACAGAGTGAGTGAGTGAGTATGGGCTTACGTTGGCTGCTGCAATATCTTAGCAATATCACGGTGGGGAACACTAGAAACTGGCTTCACATTTGGTACCCGTGTGGGGTCTTCACCAGCCCATGCCATAAAAGGCGACTATCCTTGTCATAAGAGGAGACTAACGGTATCAGGCGGTCAGGCTCAGTGACTTGGCTGACACATGTCATAGTATTCCATATGCGAAGATCGATGCTAGTGAAGTTGATCACTGGATTATCTGTCCCAGACTCGATTACTGATTGACCGATGCCATATCGCAGGAATATTGTTGAGTATTAAAGCACCAAACAGTAGCATATTAGGTTATCTACCACCTTAATTTGGTACAACGAAGACACTGTTTGTGTAACATAAAACATAGGTTAGTTTCTTATATAATTCCTTGATGAATATATGTAGATATCAGTAGTCTCAAAGTTCACGGGTGAAATATATTAGGTTTCCAGGGGCGTCAGATCATGGTGTTGTAACTCAACCAAACCATCCACAGCAATGATTCTTTTTTTCAATTTACAGACCACAGGAAGAAAGGAATTCGACCGTGTTGTGGTTGTCAAATACAGCCCAAATGTGTTGACCGATATAGATGACCGTTACCACGCCAAGTGTATTCTCGAGGATAATGTAGTCGTGGATAGCAGAGTCGTAAAGATCAACGTCACGGGCGTGTAAGTATGTGTAGAATACAACATCTCCAGCATGTAATGTGTGTAGCTAGTGCATTCATGAGCATATAAGTTCATTCATAACGTTAAGCATGGGCATGTGAATATCCTTCCTCAGGAAATGGGTACCCGGTGGAAAGAGTATCGTGACTATTAACCTTCTAGCGCCTCAGAGGCAGCTTGGGTTATCCATAGTACTAATGATCATATTGTAACGCTGTGAGCGTGCCCCTCAGCGCATTAAAAATGCTGTTATTATTGTTATACCATATGTAGAATATAACATAACGTGCGATTATGCATAGCAAAGAAACGCAAGGGCATATAAGTTTAGTTTAAAAATCCAAAGTTGCATGTGTAAAAGGTGTTGCATTAGCATTTGCCCTCATAATTCCAGACTTTTCGATTAAATGTGAATTTTAAGAATTAATGAAGTGCTTAAATAAAATGATTTAAACATTTTCTATTTAAAATGTAAAGCACATGAGGCCACAAAACAAACATATGACGTTCACAAGGCCATTCACCTTTTCCATTTCCATGAAATTTTAGCCGATCGAAAACGACATACCATATGAAATCAGGTACTGTCTCACATGCCCATTAATGAGCACAAAATACCCGATTTGACGTCACTTCGTATTATACGTAGATTTAATATCAGGGAAATTACTGTTTTACAGTTTCTTGAGTGTTTCATTTTTCTTTGTATGCGAATGTAATTCCATATTGCCAGGATAAGCCAGCACGTGGTGTCGCGGCAGGATATTGCCAAGGCCGTGGACTTCTATCTCTTAGCTGGCGGTGGTATCTACAATGGTGATCCTCTTGACGTCGGGACGGAACTTCGATTTGTGTTTGGAATCCAAGGAGGTAGATATTACGTGAATAAGAAGATGTGAGGAGGGACATTTTTATGGATAGACAACTTCTTTATATGGAATAGATATGTTTTCTATATGCCTCTTAAAGATATTCCATGCATACTTGTTTGCCTTGTGACGTGTGATTTCCGCTGTGTTGAGACGTTTGTATAGCATGCATGATTATTTAAGACTAGACATGGGCTGACTGGATGTAAAGTTTTGCACGGTCGACGTCAATGACGTCCTTGACGTTACCGGATACTATTGACACTGAAATGCTCTAATGGCCTTATTATTCATTATAATACAAATTCAACTCTGAGTTGATTGATATAAGTAAAATACGTCAAAATTAAACTCTGAAAAATATTTTTCCAGAAACTCTCTGGACTATGGTCGGTTTCTGACACTAGTGTGATAAATGTTTTTCCAAGATGTACACTGTTAGTTCTGGAAACCGTTAACATTTAACTGTGACGTAACCATGAACAATATTTCCCTAGTCTACACGTCAATGCGGGTGGAAGAAGGCGAAGCTAACAATACCATCGCTAACGACACAAAGACGCTGAAGCTGATTGAAGCAAGGTAGGTAGTGTCTTCAAGGACACAAAGACACTGAAGCTGATTGAAGCAAGGTAGGTAGTGTCTTCAAGGACACAAAGACACTGAAGCTGATTGAAGCAAGGTAGGTGGTGTCTTCAAGGACACAAAGACACTGAAGCTGATTGAAGCAAGGTAGGTAATGTTTTAAAGGACACAAAGACGCTGAAGCTGATAGAAGCAAGGTAGGTAGTGTCTTGAAGGAAAGAAAGACGCTGAACCTGTGAGAAGCATGGTAGGTGGTGTCTTCAAGGACATAAAGACGCTGAACCTGTGAGAAGCAAGGTAGGTAGTGTCTTAAAGGACACAAGGACACTGAAGCTGATAGAAGCAAGGTAGGTAGTGTCTTCAAAGACACAAAGACGCTGAAACTGATAGAAACAAGGTAGGTAGTGTCTTCAAAGACACAAAGACGCTGAAGCTGATAGAAGCAAAGTAGGTAGTGTCTTGAAGGAAAGAAAGACGCTGAAGCTGATAGAAGCAAAGTAGGTAGTATCTTCAAGGAAACAAGGACGCTGAAGCTGATAGAAACAAGGAGGTGCCTTCAAGGATGCGATGTCTGTGAAGAGTAGGAATACGTAGCTACATCGGGTAAAGTCATGTAGTTGTCAAAGTCAGCTTTTCAGACACCAAACGTCTTCTTGAGTACTATTTTAAATCATTGTCTTGGAAATGTCCTCTAAGCTGCAATGTTGAACGTTCAAGTTTAACAATCGTGAAGGTTCGGCCATATTAGCAAAACGCTTACACCAGCTTGGCCTTACCGAAAATTCAAATGGACTGAAACGTAAAAGCGAAGGTATTACGATATACAATGTATAAGTGATTCCAATGCAAATATTCCCGTGGTTCACAGAACGGAATATGGGTGACAATAACAATGCATTATTGATCCACTTTCACATTATCAGACATTATTAGACGTGTGAGTTTTCAGCTACCATTAAAGGAAAGAGTGGTGTAGTGGCACTCTCAATCCATTAGTACAACTTTGCGAAAATTGTTTTTTCGCTACATCAAGTTGCATGCTACATAAACACGTTTGTTGAGTTGTCATAACTCCCAAGGGTATGCGGATTGATTAAAATCCCAAGTCTTCTAAAGAAACAACAAAACCATTTTCTTTGCAAAATCTTATGTACAACGACGTTTATAAATCACCCCCACTATGTTTCAGCTGTGTACACGCTGACGGGTACCCTGTCATCGCAGAGCCAGTCACACCAGACCCTTCCAATAGCAGGGAGTTCAATCTGAGAATACGGGCTTTCCACTTCGACGGAAATGACGAAGTGATTTTCTCCTTCCGGGTCAGAGTTTGTGTGGCGGCTGATAACTCGGCCTGTGACCCGGTAGGTGGACACCTATAACTTAATGGTATTTAACAAACTAATGTCAACATCTTTAAGCCATAACACTGACGTCTACACACATACATTGAATCCTCGAAGAGCTTTCCAGCTTTTATACGGTTAACGTCCATTAATCTGGGGTGGTGGGATGATCTTGTGGTTGATTCATCTCACTGAATCAACCATAACAGAATGAACATAGACAGAATATGGGAATTTGATAGAATAATGCGAAATGCGGCACTCGACAATATTCATTCACTCATACACATTTATACTGCTAAACGGGCAATCATGTATGGATGGAGATAAAGGGATACTCTGAATTGGAAACTAAAAAATTCCTATGGAAACAAGCTATAAAAATGAACTTTTTAAAATCAGCTGTAATATGGGATTCTTCTTGTTTCTCAACCGTTTCTTGTAGAAACAATATTGTTTCGTTGAAAAGATAATTGTAACAGTTATGTCTTATACTTCTTTAAGTGGTGGAACGAGTAAGAAAGTTATACGGATTATACATATTATATGAATGCGATATTTCGTTTGCATTTTAACATTTACTGAAGTTGTATTTTCATAGAACTTTCCCCCTTGTTCAGCTATTTTTGGTTTCTTTCTCTTCTTAAATCTGATATATTTGATGGTCAATCTAGGTTAAACTGTGTGAAATGAAAAGTTGGAAAGATCTCAAGACTTCCTGTGACATACAAATTATCAGGTCTGGACATGTTGCTGGACATTAAATATTTTTCATGTACATCTCAGGCAACCTGTACAGCGCCTGACGGTGGTTACGGAAGAAGGAAGAGAGATGTCGGCAACGAGGTGCAGCTCTTCAAGACGGTGAAGATACGCATTGGAGGAGAAACTCAATCTAATGGTAATTCAAAATATATTTATATCAGTCGTCATGATGTTTAGAACACAGGGCATCTGTAATATAAACCATATCTATTTAAACTCGAAAGGCTGAATTTCATCAAAAGTGCGACTATTATCAATCGGAAGTCAATATCCGCACATAAACACTCAGATATTTCCTGTACCTGTAAAGGTCCGGGATAGAATAGGCCTTCAGGAACCCATTCTTGTTATAAAAGGCGACTACGCTTGTTGTAAGAGGCGACTAACCTGATCGGGTGGTCAGGCTCGCTGACTTGGTTGACACATATCATCGGTTCCCAATTGCACACATCGATGCTCATGCTGTTGATCACGGGATCGTCTGGTCCAGACTCGAAAATTCACAGACCACCGCCACGTAAATATTGCTGAGTGCGACGTAAAACTAAACTCACTCACTCATTCACTCACTCCTGTTGAGACATGTTGCATTATTTGAAGCTAGTTCCTTATTAACAATAAAAAAAACACATGTCTCGAAACGTGACAGAAAACAACAATTTTCGATTATTCTCTTCTTAGAATACACGTCAATAACTGTAATGTACCTTAAATATAACAGACGTCATGGTGTTCAAAGAGGTAATGACATCTTCATCTTCACAGAAAACGCCAGCCCCAAACCAAATACTATCCCCGGCGTTACGCCAACGGGCTGTGAGACATCTTGGGAGATCACAGCAACCCTCATAGCCATGGCTGTTGCCATCTTCTTCCTCATCGTCCTCGCCGTCACACTCATCATCGTCGTTGTCATGTTTCGACATCATCGTCGCAAAAGGGAGGCCAAGGTCGATGTGTACATCGATCCCTTCAGCGTCGAGAAGAACCGGTGATTCATCAGTAACTACCAATCAAAATTATGCATGATTGCTTATGTGGAATGCATACAGAAGGGCATGCACTAAGTATCCTAGATAGTGTTGTTTACCTTGTGATTAAGAATACGAGTACCTTATCTAATTTCGTCCTTATTATGAAGTAGGTGCAAGACTTGACGAGAACAAATCTCCTTTTTTTCTTAGTACTCGTCACCTGTAGTTACAGATTTTGTAGAATGTACCAAGAATGAGTGAGTGAGTGAATGCTGTATGTTGTATTCGAACTGCGTCAGTCATAGTGACGATGGTGTTATGACGGGTCACAGGTCGTCTGTGATGACACCAGGTGGTCGCCACTTGTTAAAGTGAACATCATGTTAAAGCATATCATTCTGCATGTATAAAAAGTTGTGAAATCATAACAATATGATATCATCTCAAATATGTATTTACAAATATTTAGAGACTGAAATATTTGTATTAACTGGGCGGTTGTATTGAAGATATACTCACGATATTTATTGCATGAAACGTGCTTATATAACTATGTAATGCTTATGAATAAAAGTTACTGGTAGTAGTATCTTTACGTTTTTGTGTGATTTTATACATTGAGCTCAGGTCACAAATCAGTTGACGTTAAAGGACGTTGGACGTGCAGTCCTTGGGTGGTAAAGCATGTTTAGCCTCTGTTCACCCGGCAGAAAATGGGTACCCGGTGGAATAAGTCATATGGATATCAACCTCTTAGCACCTCACAAACAATTTGAGTAATAATATCCATCATATTTTATGCATCGAAAGCATGCCCGTTGGTGGTGGAGTTCAACGATATGCCAGTGGCAAACCATTGCTATCAAAACTATTAGTACAGGTGCAGTACAGGTAATGGTATTAGATGTTACATGTGCGTATAAGGTACATGATAATTTTCAATAAATTTAAAGTTGTCTTAGTCTGATACGTGTTTTGAATATTTTTCTCACACAGCATTGTGAGTGACAGACCACCAGAGAAGGTGGGTGGATTTACAATCTATATTTTAACTCACTTAAGAATATTGTATGATGTGTCGCTCCGACATTGTCTCCGGGGGTAAATTTAAATGTACATCTTCAGTGGCCGGGGAGTTGAAGGTATGGAAGGTTGTAGGGGTGTGGCTGAAGATTTACTTTTAGTTATGAGTGTTGGTGCTGGTTCAGTTTAGTACTTGGCGAATTGTACAAGGATCATTAGACTTCGTTGCAGAGATTGAAATTTTTCCGATGATATGTGTCAGCCAAGTCAGCATGTCTGACCACCTGATCACGTTAGTCACCTCATACGACATGCAAGGGTTATTGAAGATCAGTTCTTAACAACGATGAAAAGTATAGTTTTGCTTCGATGATTAAAATTTAAGTACAATATACAAGACTGAGGGAGTAAGTTTCGTCGCATCTTTAGCAATATTTTAAAAAAACATACGTACGAAATGCATGTGAACCACATAGGTATCATATAGTAAGTAATATTTACATAAACAAATAATAGTTTAGGTGAATGGCAAATACGCTAGAGTTGAGCTTGGAATGCGTTATACCTCCGTGTCCACGGAGAACACAGTCAGAGAAGGTGTTTCACGTGCACTGATGAAAAATGAAACTGTCATTGAGTAACACCGAACGATAAAATCACTAAAGCCACAAAGTTATCCATCAACTCCTTATCACAAACACAACGAGTGAGTGAGTCGGGTTTTAGGCCGCACTCAGCAATATTCCAACTATATGGCGGTGGTCTGTAAATAATCAAGTCTGGATCAGACAATCCAGTGATCAACAACATGAGCATCGATCTGCGTAACTGGGAACCCATGACATATCAACCAAGTCAGCGAGCCTGACCACCCGTAAGTCGCCTCTTACGACAGGCACAGTCGCCTTAAATAGGACGCATGGGTTGCTGAATGCCTATTCTACCCCGGACGTTCACAGGAGTCCAGACACAACGAGGTTATTTTGTACCCACAGACTGTGAACGAGCAATCATGATCAGTCAGAATTTCTTCTTCGTAGTTGATGTGGGCGACTAGGTTCTGTTTGTCTGTTTGTTAAAACACTGCAGTCAGCAGTATTAGAGCTATATGGCAGCAATCCGTAAATGTTCGAGTTTCCAATGATTAATGGCATGAGCATCGATCTACGTAATTGGGATACAATGATAACCAAGTGAGCCAGTCTCACCATCTTTTGTGGAAAAATGTATATGACGTGCTTTGAATTCGCATGAGATCATGGTTGATCGCACCAAGGAAAGAGTTGGTAATGAAACATGCAAGGTAACAACAAGTACCATCTTATAGGTGTTTTGGCATGACGAAGACAGCGAGTTGCCCTTTAAACTTTCCATGTCAACCAGGTCAGCAAGACTGACCGTAGAGCCCATTAGTCACCTTTCGAAAGGCATATTTTCTTTGTTCAGTTCTAAACTGGGTTTTCAAGGGTCGTTTAGGTTGTACAAACATTGAAATCTGTTCCGATTATAAAACACGCAAAGTATGCAACGAAAAGAGTAATGTGAAATATTCATCTATTGTCTAGTTATTTATATCGAAAATATGGAATATACTCATGGAAACGAATATGAACACATGAAAGCGTAGGTGTTCCTGTATTCTTTTCCAGATTACTTCACAAGCATTGCATTGCACTCTGGTTGAAAATTCGGAAAGAGAATAAAGGACACTTGTGCTTACACATGTTCCCTTATTAATTTTCATGAGTATATGACCACACCGATCGAGAACAGTATTTGTCAACCATCAACGCACTTAATGCCAAATATATTATGCAAGATACACTTTAATCTTGCATGCGTCATCCCTGTATGAACGAAACTATCAAAGGGCTGGCTTTTGTAATATCCAGTTTAAACATGTACATAATGCACGTGTTATTACAGTTGGACAACCACATACTTGTTTCAGTAAACAGACTTTCAATTTCATTTCAAACATATGTTAGAGCGTACACTGTGCACATTTCTAGCCAATGGATATTGTCAACTATGTGAAAATGACCCGATAAAATGAGCAAGAGAACACATGCTTGTGCATTCGTTGTTTTCCTGGATAACAGACAATGAACTTTATCTCGATTTGAAATAGGTGAGTCTTTTGATTAACATTTTGCATGTCTTTCCAGGACACACAAGTAGGCTAGCTCCCTTGTATCTAGGCTTTCATTACTTGGGTAGCTGACAGTAGTAGCATGCTTCAAAAATAGAAGCTGGTTCAACTCAACATTGAGATGTTTCTGACTTTGGCAGTAAACTACGACAGAACCGCAGCTTTATTTTGAGTGCCAGCAATATTTGAGCCTGATCTTTGTCTCTGTTTAAGAAGCAGTATTTTTCACTTTTTCATATTATCTGGTAGTATTAGATGTAGAGATGCGCGGTTATATCTTAGCGACAACGCGGTGTTAACAATGTTTTTCAACTAACCATTCAATTATTTCGTTCTTTCAATTTTTTTCAATGCAGTCCGTCTTGGCCAGTATTACAGACTGATATTTTTTGCATTGACGTCTTGACATTACCATATCTGACATCCTGACATTACTCGGTAAGTCCATATGACTTCAGGCCATTCCTTTCTGTAAAGGTTTGTCTTACTTCTCAACATACGTCTTTACGCTTTGCTTTATGTTAAATCCACATCAGATGATAATATTCATGGTCAACTATATACATGCCCAACAAACAAATAGAGATTTCATCTTCAATTGTAAACTGGTTAGATGTATTAAAGGAGTTATCGAAATGAAGATGGTGGAGAGTGTTCGAACCTAATTCAAAATCACATCTTACACTCGTTTGATGTTTTGAATGAGTAATAGAAAAGATGTGTTATCTGGAACAAAACCTTGCTAACTGGGTATTCATTCCGTATTCAGTGCTTGTGAAAACTCAAATAATTTACTTTAGTCTCCTAAATTCGACATGCTAATGGTATCTGATTGTACACCGCTTCTTGACACCCCCATTCCACAGAGATTTCTGGCTCATCGGTCACTCATCGGCAGCCAAGACTTTTTCCTTCTCGTAATTTATTGAGGAGTATCGTATCACAGTCCGATGAATCTGATTTGTTTTTGTGGACTATCAGGCGAAATCGTCCGATGAAGGAATTAAGTTTAGAGATAAGTTCGCCATCGGACGCTATTTCCAGTCGCAAATCGAGTCAGTGTGAATGTTGAGTCAGTCCAATGTGTGTCATTTGTGTTGTGCTGACATGTTCATCCAACGTCCGACGGCAATCGGATAAATGTCCTATGATTAACAGTCAACTCATTTTAATCTGCGATCTGCCCGCCCCGATAGCCGCACAGCACCAATTCCATTCTCATGGGAGGATAACAAGATATTTAGCACCGTCCGATTGCTGTCCGTTATGACATCGCAGGGTAATCGCTCATTAGCTTATATACTCGACTACCGATTTTGGCGACGATCAATTTCTATCGGATTTTACAGAAAAGAGGGAGACCCCAAAACAAGAATGTTGGATGAATTTTAATCGAAACTCATCGGACCATTGAAATTGGCTTCAGATGCGATTCCGGTGGTCTGTGGAATGGGATGTTAAATATGTGTTTATTTCTGGGCTGGCATTCATCATATGAACACATAAATATGCTTCGTGATGCTCCAGGCGCCAGCATGAGCAGTCTCCCTGTGTTGGTCCTGACATTATTTCTTGGCCTTGGTGAGTATCGTTAGAACACTCTCAAGTGTATGTATGTTGTCTCCGTATTGACAATTGAATAATGCAGTGCAAGTGCAAGTTCCTTTGACTGATTTATCACATTTTCTGGTCATTTTAGTTTTTGATACATTTATATTTTAGTATTTTTACTTTAAGGGACACCCACAATCACCTATTCATACAGTTGTATCTTTCTATCAATAAGTGGTTGTCATGTTCTGCGTGAATTCTATCATGCAACACATTAAAACAAACAGCCACTTACATTCATCGAAATCAATTTGTATCCCAAGTATTTTGTCGTCAGGTTCCCTTTTGATTTCGGTGTCCCTGTTTTGGTACTTCCTTAACACAGATCTGAAGGCTGCCTTCTGACATTCAGAGTAATGCAGGAGGCTGCCGCGTTGAGGAGCAGTGCTGGGCAGCGCTTCCTGGAAGAAGTCTGAGCCAAAGAGCATTTTTCTGCTGCATTATGTTATAGTCTATATAAAAATAAATAGTAATTCGCAGTGCCTGTAACGACTGGCATACACTGTATATTCCAGCACGTACCACGTTTGACTGTCGACGTCCTAACCAGGATTGTCTAAACAGCGGAACTTGCACCTTCACTTCAGCAGACTGCATCTGTACTTCAGCATATAGTGGATATGACTGTGCCCTTGAATTGGGTGAGTCTTTATTGAGTGCATATTGTGTTCCATTTTAATATTTGCTTAAACCATGTATGTATGCATGCATGGTTGAATGCATATGTGCAGGTCTTTGCACACACACACACAGGCACAGACACACACACACACAGACATACACAGGGACACACACACACACACACACACACACACGATACATTTATCACGGTTTCATATACGCCATTGAAGTAAAGAATTACAGAATTACGTTATACCGAAGTCGTCAAAGGTACGTCCATTTGAAACTAAAGTGTCCGTTTTCACTTTTCTACTTATACCTGCTCATGATACATAACGTATTTAAGTGTCTGTCATTTTCAAGACATTAAATAATGTATTACAATAATGTACTGACGTGTGACATTGGCATAGAGGTTGTTGTGCTTGTGTTTTTGCATGTTAACATTTCCACATTAATAATGAACGCTGCGTGTTTGTATATATAGGTATATATGGTTAGATCATAGTAGAAGACATTTGTAATCGTCGAATGTATTTAAATAAGGCTTGTTGAATAAACTTCGCAGTTTATTATTCATACATAGCATATGTTTTAATAGGGATTGCACTTTCTTAGCATTGATACTTATTCATTCTTAGTCACTAGAGAGTATGTCTGAGCCAACTGGTGAAACATCACACCGTCACACCGAGGAATATGGTTCGGGACCCATGATAAGGACAATGCGGAAAGCCCTAGTTGTAGCTGTACATGACAAGCTCAAAATAAGTGTAAATGCATAATATGTACTTGTGCCTATGTATGTAACGGATGTTAAAACAGCCATATGCTGGAAAATGCAGCCTGACTTTTGCAGAAAACGATCATTTTTAACAGACAGAATGAAGAACCTATTTTGAACTTCTTTTGCTAGCTATCGTTGATCAGCGCAGCTGTACTAGTATGACATGTGTTAATGGAGGCACCTGCTACGACGACGGTACCGGAGCCAATTGCTACTGTGACAGGGAACACTACGGCGACAGGTGCGAAAAAGATCGATGTAAGAAAGCAATTACATATACCTTGCCCTAGTGTAACAGTTTCCTATTATTATTAAAGCTGGACAAATCCGTAAGGATCCTGGTTAGAACTGATCTTCAGTAACACAGGCTTGTCGCAAGAGGCGACTAACGGGATCGGGTGAGGCTTCAGGGACTTGGTCGACATATATGTATGCTCATGATGTTGATCACTATATTGTATATTATATAGCGATTATATAGCTCGGGTAGTGCTCAACAAACTCAACGTGCCTGGAATACAACATTCATCCATCCAACCAGCCCTTCCTGCAAACGCTCTGAATGAAGTTCTGGATATCAAAATCTCCCACATTGTGCACTTTAAATGGAGTTTTGCATCAAGACATGATTTTGTAACTCTGATCCACTTCAGATACCTTGTCTTGCGTAGCGGACTTGATGATCATCGGGATCAACCCGTACAGTGCTGCTGGGTACGAGGCTTTCGTGGAGGACAAACAGGGAGTTACTGGCTGTGGCTCTCAGGCAGTGCCCAATCCGGTATCCACGTTCGACAAGATCCCTGACAGCTGGGAGGGGCATTACATTCAAGTGGAACATGACAGCGCAGCCTGCGGCCCCAGTGTACCCGTGGTTGTAAGTAGATAACACACACGATGAATATATATATATGCGTGCGTGCGTGCGTGTGTGTGTGTGTGTGTGTGTGTGTGTATACATTAAAAACGCAACTGGTATTTGTAGTCCTGGAACTTGCAAACGTCTAATGAAGATTTTTTACTTGCGATACAGAGGATGTAGGGATAAAAGGGTGATATTTTCACTCATTTCAAGTTTGAGTCCCAGAGCATATTCCTCTTTTATGATCGTCGATGCTTGAAACTGAATCTTTGACATTTCTCGTAAACACAACCACATTCATGAAACACGTTGTGCACATGCATTACCTGTGCCCAGGACCTATAAAAGCACAAGAATTGTGAAACCGAATCACGTTGAGAAAACGCCACGCTTGACACAAGACGACAAGAATCAGGTTCTTGGTGTGGTCAGAAGGGTTTCTTCAGATGTGATTGTCAGGCTCTGTAATGTGCATCCATCCACTGTTGACCAACTCAGACAACGTTATTGGGCCACCGGAAGTGATGCATTTGTCCTGGCGCACCACCTTTGACGAAAGCTCGACAGGACCGCAATATTCGTGTCTTCACTTCCGAAATCGGTTCAAAACAGCTGCTGATGCTGCAAAGAGGACAACTGTGACAAGACAACGTCATGTCTGTGCCCAAATGGTACGAAGATGCCTTAACGCAGGTTTAACATACCCTTTGTAGATGGACGTCAACGGATTAATCGATGTCGAGAACACAGACTTGCGCCAAACTGTTTTTCTGAACATGGTCGTTTTGGAAGGGCTGGTGCCATGACCAAGGGCAAGTACTGAATTGACACCGGCACTTCTACATCACTGGCAGACCACCCCACCCCACAGTTAGCGCTGTTTCTGAGAAATCTGTGTCTACCAGTGCCCCCAGAGACTGCCTTGCAGTGCACGACGGATACAAACGATACTGACTGCAAGTGGCCCCGCCGTTGTTTGATGTCGTTGTTGAGTCACTGACGTTGCTGCTGATTGGACATTTTCCACAGATGTTTATTTAAAACATATCTGCCAGTTACATCTACACGTGTTGACATTTGTGTGAGTAAAGAAAGTATTAATGTCAAATTGCGTTTTTAATGACTTTCAGTAAATATTAAGTTTAAAGTATTACTTTACATTTGAAGATATTTACACGTCGTTACAAGTCAGGTCGATCACAACATTACAATATTTGTCGTATTATGACATGGTAGAGCAAGGTCTGAAATTAATGATTCCTGGTTTTCATCATATTCTCTCAGACAGGAAACAGGAAAGACTTTGACCGTGTAGTGGTGGTCAAATATAGCCCGGGTGAGCTGATCTACATGGATGACCGTTACAAGGTTAAGTGTATCCTGGAGAATAACGTTTTCGTTGACAGCAGCGTTGTGAAGATCAACGTCACGGGGGCGTAAGTACTCATTGAATGTAACGTCATTGATTCCTATGTGTAACGCTGATAATAAGACAGGGGGTAACAAACAAAGGATCTTTCTCAGTTCATCTAAACTGTTCATAATCAACGGAACACTTGAAGCAGTCAATGCCCAAGAAGAACAATTCTTGTTGACGTCTGTACGTTTATAACTCACCGTCAAGAACATGCAGAACACACCTCGGGATTGTAAGAACAATATCACGTATCATGTGTATTCCATGATCAGTGATGAAAGGATTATACGTTTCTAATAGATTTCAGTACATTCAGTTCAGGTCATTATAATTATGAACTTCTTGTATTGCACACTGACATGTTTACCTCACCACAACAATATAGCGGGGTTGAATGAAGATCGGACTTCGATTTCTCTTTACTCAGTTGAAGATGAAGCTCTGCAAAGCGAACGTAAGTCAACATCAGCGCCCTAATCATATAGTTATTTAGGTCGGTTATATCATTTTCAGAATTACTTGTGACGAAATGGTATGTCCATGTTTGTGAATATAGCGGCATCAGCATAATAAAGGGTTTATCTTCAGGGATAGCCAGCACGTAGTGTCTCGGGAGGATGTTGCCAAGGCTGTGGACTTCTATCTGTATGTCGGTGACTTCTTATACAACGGAGATATTGTTGACGCTGGGGCGGAACTCAAATTCTTGTTTGGAGTTCAAGGAGGTAGTGTTCAACAAAGATTCAAATCCACCATTCTTCCCCTACTGAGTTCGTTAAAACCGACACGACTATGTTACCGACAGTATGCTTTAGAATGTACATGTCTATAACACATCTGTATTATATGTGCTATTGTTTTAAGGTTGGTAGGAAACTGGGTAAAGATATATAGATCAAAAGACTTCTTGATTTCTCGTTCATGTCATGAATTTCCAAATACAGAAAAGCATAAATAATAAATTTGTAGTTTAGTGATTCAAGAACAAGCCGATGGATATATAGCACGTGTTCATGTGTGGTGTTATATGTCCCGTGGTCTCAGTTCCCAACAAAAAAGATCTTTTATAGATGTCGAGATGGTGATTGAAGTACTCTACGGCCTTTTGCCATAACAGTGTAAGTGAATGATGTTTTCCCAGTGTACACGTCGCTACGGGTGGAGGAGGGTGAAGCCAACAACACCGTCACTAACGATGCACAGACGCTGAAGCTGATAGAAGGAAGGTAGGAGAAGTCCACAGAATATAACGTTCCAGCATATACCTGGTGTAGTGAGGACGGAATGTTCCATCCTTCGCACTGTGACACCAAATGCTTACTAATTTAGATTTACTAATGAGCTGTTGTTTAAATTATGGAAAATATGCTTTTTCCTCAGGTGTTACCCCGAACTATCACGGAATATTTTGGATGTTCTGCGTGTTTTGAAAGATTGTTCCACTCTTCAGTAAGAACATTGCCCAGATGTTGCAGAGTTGCTAGAAAGTACTAGAAAGTGCATAAAGTGCTTGATTCTTTCAATTGTTTCAGTTGTGTACACGCTGACGGGCGCCCTTTCGTCTCAGGGGCTGTCACCCCTGACACTTCCAACAGTAGACTTCTCACTCTGCTGATAAAGGCATTCCACTTCGACGGAAACGACGAAGTCATTTTCTCCTTCAGGGTCAAAGTTTGTGTAGCGGCAGACAACTCGGCGTGTGACCCGGTAGGTAGCAACGTTTCTTCACCATTACTGAAGCGTAATGGCACTCAGTGAGCATCATATACTTTGCGTAGGTACATCAAATACAGCAAAAGAGAAGAAAATACCAGTTTAAGAATAAAACGTACCTTCAACCTGTGTTTGTGTAATCACCTGTAAACCGGTAATACGTACCCTTTATGATGCATATATTAACATGGTGGAAATGCACAATATTTTATAAAGATTCTATGACAGAATATTTTATTGAAATATCGAAATGCTACACGTGTCACATCTTCAGTCTGCCAAGGGTCACACTGATAACGAAGGTCCAAGACCAGTATCTTGTAAGTGTCAACAGATAGAGATAGGCTAATCCAATTTATCGTGTACTTCACTCGTGGTCACACTGATATCGAATGTCCAAGACCAATATCTTGTATGTGTCAGCAGATGCATCATGTCTTTCGCTTGTCAACGTCGTTGTGGTCAAATACGTTATGAAAATCTTTATGTAATTCTGACAGATAGAGTAACTTAACTTCGCAGTAGGTACGTTATCGGTACTCGAATTAGGCAATAGGATTTAGATACAACAACTTATCAGCAATATTATCAGTAAACCCGATTAGCTATGACAACTGGGAAAGGGTATAAAACAGGGACGACCACAGTCACAAATCATCCTGTGACTGTGGCGTAATAAACTCCTTGTTTATTCACTCAGGTTCTCGTGTTGTGTGTGGGTTGGTATAGTTACACCTCCTAGCTGCTAAGCGAGCTGATTCCCCAAACTCGCGAGTTAACACATACACAGACTTAAGAATGAAGATTTTTATGGATATCAACTTCTTTATGAGAGAACACAACGTTTCGGAGTTAATGCTTACTCCTTCATCAGGTGATTGAGAAAGGGATACAGAGGTGTATTTATATGTACAGGTAAAACAATAACAAAGTAACAAGTGGAATGAGTTAACGAAGCTAGTATAAACAAGCACTGATAGGAAGCCGATAGTTAAGATAACAATGATGGAAGCCAATGGTAAGTTGATATCCATAAAAATCTTCATTCTTATGTATTTTCACTTCTAAATGACATTCAAAGACTTATACACAGACTTGATGAGTAGGTACATTTGGAATAAGTGACATATACAGTCGAATAGGAATAGCATCCATGGCGATTGCAATCATATAAAACGAACACATCTGATGAACAATATGGATATAGCACCCATTGTTGTGGGCATTCGTTATGTGACCCTAATGATACATATATGAACAGACAAAACCTTTCCTGAAAATAGATAACCTTACTGAAGGTAAAGATAAGCCTCCCCGGAAAAATTTCCATCGGTTACCCTTTCCAGAGAAATCACTGTAATCTAACACTAGTGATCGAAATACACCCGATCTCTCTCTCTCTCAAAGTAACTAGCGCACATAACATACGCGCACATACACAAACAAACCTACATACAGACACACACCGCCTGTCCCTAACCATCACTTCTCCTTCTGTTTAAAGATCTTAGACAGGATGATAACATGTCATCTTGTTTCACACATAATGTGTATTCTTCTGTCTTCACCTTCTGTTGGTAAGGTAAACTGCACCACATCCAACGGAGAACGTGGCTACGGCAGAAGGAAAAGAGATGCTGGGAACGAGGTGAACCTGTACAAGGTGGTGAAAATCCGGGGCCAAGGTGAGAGATAAAACTCAGTTTTAGTGATTATAGTTACTGTAGCTTTGTAAATATATTTGAAAATACACCTGATGCAATAGCAACATCCATACCATTCACGAAACAATAATTCATATTTTTCGTATTAACTCGTATTTATTCGTCAAACAACTATGAAAAAATGCATTTTGCTATTTATTGTACTATCCATGCAAAACTTAATTCAACACTGATGTGTTTTTTAGATATGTTGTATTTATCACTCAAACATGTCCGTGTTTCTCACATTTGCCTCAGTAGTAACATACCTCTACTATTTCTATATATGAGAATCCACTCTATCCAATACATATAAAGCCTTTAACTATTCCATATTGGTCTATTGGTGGACCAGTGGAATGGAAATAACAAGACAAAGTATATTGTACAAAGAATGATCGACAGAATGTACTGTAAAGGAAATTCTTTACAACTACCTGCAATAGGCATGACATAGCACCCGGCTGTGCAGTTCTAATGCCGTTGATCAGATGAAAAAATGTTGATGAGGCTCATTAACAATATGTGATTAAATTATACTGAAAGACAAGCTTATTTTGAGCACCAGTAGAGTGAATATTTTCACCATCTACCCTTATCCACAGACAGCTCCGACCAAACTAGTATCTCTGCCTGTGAAACATCTTGGGGGATTACAACAGCTCTCTCCGTCGTGGCCGTGGCTATCTTCATCCTTATCTTCATCTCTGCTGTCCTCATCGTCATCATTATCTTTCTCATCAGCTACATTGCAGCTGGGAATCCAAGATTGGTACGTGTATGTATGCAAGGTCATCAGCTACCGAGAATGGTAATTCGCAAATGATTAGAATAAAGATGCTTCTTTTTTACTTTCCAGAGGATACTTAAATTATAAAATGCCTTCCTCAATTTTATTTGAAAACATCAGAAATATAAAAGAATTGTTTTGTTACAGATATATAGAGCCTTGTGAAGAACGTTCTGCAGATGTTCGTCCATGCAGCTACAATGTTATCATTTTGTAGAAAATTGTCCCTAATCTGATTATGTAATAAAAACAGCAAGTCACCACGGTATTTGTTGGACAAGTGGCGCCCCTTGTGGCACCGTCCATAAAAAGTAATATGTCAACAAAATTATTCAGTGTGTGATATTTCAATACTTATATGAAATAAAGCAGGGAAATCAGTCTTCAAAACAAAATGTAGGATTTGACACTTTGATTAACTTCTAACATTATTTTTAAAAAAAAGAAAACATTGATTCATTAATGAAAGAAATGTAATAAATATTTTTCCATAAAATATATTTTAATATAGTAAATTCACACTATATAAAGACTCAAAAGTTAAAAAAGATATGTTACCAAAGGATATCAACATTATAACCAACTAAAACAGCATGCTTAAATTTTATTTGATAAGGGGAGATAACTCCTGTCCATATTTACTCAAGATAAATGCTTGCACCTGTGTTGCCAAAATGTCATGAAGTCTGATTAGAAGCAAGTTCAAGGGAAATAACTGCGTAACATAAATACGCTCTCCTATTGTCACATCCAGTCGCACACGGTATGCACACAAACCGCGAAACCTCTTTAAGTAATTGAAAAATCCGAAACAACACGGTAACTGTAGATACGTCCTCTTTCATACTGGATCCTAAAGCTTCATTAAACCCCGGAGACAGACAGAAATACATATCCTTGTATTAGTTGACTGAATGTTCACTTAACATTCTTCTCGGAATTTTATCCACTTTAAACTTGCCATTCCAGTGAGAAAAGCTAATTGAGACAGTAACAGATCAATATATAGCACACAAAAAATGCAAATCATATTTATGACGATCCTGCAAGTGTGAATACATCCCGATGCAGCAAGATTCATCTTGGAGATATTGCTTCCCTTACAACTTGTAGATATTTGCCGACTGACATAAGCACTAGGTTGAGGTTAATGTTCAAATATGACGATAAACAGGTATTATGAAGAGGTATTGGAACACCTTTTGACGTCTGATTTATGACCATGGGAACAGCAAACGCAACCTTTCAGAAACCGATTGAGGCTGTGGATATGACTTTTCCAGTATATAACGACGAGAATATAAATGTGCGTGTGCGTGTGCGTGTGCGTGTGCGTGTGCGTGTGCGCGTGCGCGTGCGTGTGCGTACTGAACCAGACAAACGCTAGTTTACTTGTTAGTCTTCTGACATGTCATGGCACAGGTTATCATGGATATCCCAATCAACACAGTGTACTAGCTAAGAGCTGACAGAGTACTAGCTAAGAGGTGACAGTGTACTAGCTAAGAGGTGACAGTGTACTAGCTAAGAGCTGACAGTGTACTAGCTAAGAGCTGACAGAGTACTAGCTAAGAGCTGACAGTGTACTAGCTAAGAGCTGACAGTGTACTAGCTAAGAGCTGACAGTGTACTAGCTAAGAGCTGACAGTGTACTAGCTAAGAGCTGACAGTGTACTAGCTAAGAGCTGACAGTGTACTAAGAGCTGACAGTGTACTAGCTAAGAGCTGACAGTGTACTAGCTAAGAGCTGACAGTGTACTAGCTAAGAGGTGACAGTGTACTAACTAAGAACTGACAGTGTACTAGCTAAGAGCTGACAGTGTACTAACTAAGAGCTGACAGTGTATTAGCTAAGAGGTGACAGTGTACTAGCTAAGAGCTGACGGTGTACTAGCTAAGAGCTGACAGTGTACTAGCTAAGAGCTGACAGTGTACTAGCTAATAGCTGACAGTGTACTAGCTAAGAGCTGACAGTGTACTAGCTAAGAGCTGACAGTGTACTAAGAGCTGACAGTGTACTAGCTAAGAGCTGACAGTGTACTAGCTAAGAGCTGACAGTGTACTAACTAAGAGCTGACAGTGTACTAACTAAGAGCTGACAGTGTACTAGCTAAGAGCTGACAGTGTACTAGCTAAGAGCTGACGGTGTACTAGCTAAGAGCTGACAGTGTACTAGCTAAGAGCTGACAGTGTACTAGCTAAGAGCTGACAGTGTACTAACTAAGAGCTGACAGTGTACTAGCTAAGAGCTGACAGTGTACTAACTAAGAGCTGACAGTGTACTAGCTAAGAGCTGACAGTGTACTAACTAAGAGCTGACAGTGTACTAACTAAGAGCTGACAGTGTACTAGCTAAGAGCTGACAGTGTACTAGCTAAGAGGTGACAGTGTACTAGCTAAGAGCTGCCAGTGTACTAACTAAGAGCTGACAGTGTACTAGCTAAGAGCTGACAGTGTACTAGCTAAGAGCTGACAGTGTACTAACTAAGAGCTGACAGTGTACTAGCTAGCTAAGAGCTGACAGTGTACTAGCTAAGAGCTGACAGTGTACTAACTAAGAGCTGACAGTGTACTAGCTAAGAGTTTTCTTTTCCAAATGATAAGTAACAGTTATTTTTATAAAAATAGTTATGTAAGCCAAAAAGATTTTGTTATATCCATTTTATCCATGCGTGATTATAAAGCGCGGCTTCGAAATCATAAGTTGCACAAAAAAAATGTT
Source organism: Haliotis asinina (assembly GCF_037392515.1). Taxonomy (NCBI): domain Eukaryota; kingdom Metazoa; phylum Mollusca; class Gastropoda; order Lepetellida; family Haliotidae; genus Haliotis; species Haliotis asinina. The sequence goes on along the minus strand of NC_090280.1, from coordinate 57,552,077 downwards.
TTCATTTAGACTTCAAGAATGAAATGTGCATTTCCAGGCAACAGGTATTGTTAAATGTATAACAGAGCACCGACAAAATGACCAAAGAACATACCTGTGTGCAATTTTGGTTCAGGTAAAGTTTTTTTTTTCAAAACTGAGCGTATCTTCGTCCGAAATTGTTTGATCAATTGGTTACATGTCTGTTCATGAAACGATGACGGTCTTGTTTGATTACAGCCATCTCATGTCTGTCGGTAGTAGGATAACTTAACTAATAGAATGTTTCGTTTGAGTAACATACATTGTAAGTATGACAGTGTTGTTTCTAAACAGTATTGCGTTCTTTGCATCTTAGGCAGTCGATCAGTTTGAGGACCGACATTGCGTGAAATTACGGTCTATAGATAATTTTGGCACACCCTCCCATTGTCTCGTAAGGTGATATCACATAATATATATTGCACACACATGGTGTATGCATGCGTGCGTGTGTTGTGAAATCATTCATTTCGCGAAATGACACAAATTTTACGGCCAGGAACGCAACTCTGCCAAATCACATGTACCTGTGACGTGCGTTAAGGCAACCGTTTGATGTTTTGATGACACACACTGCAAGTATCCTCCTGCATGGCCTCCACTGATGTGCATCTCGTATTAACCCGATTAAAACGTTTTGTCAATACATTATGTAGCCGTGAAAATCCGAGTAAGAATTGATCTTCAGCACCCTATGCTTGTCGAGTGGTAAAGGTTCGCTGACTTGGTAGAAACATGTCATCGGTACCAAGCTGAGCACTTCGATGTTCATGCTGTTGATCACTCAATTGCCAATCTCGATTATTTACAGGCGGCCTCAATATAGCTGGAATATTGGTGGGTGCGGCGTTTTACAACCAATCAACCAAACCATCCATACATACGGGCGATGTTTGTTGAAACCATTACTTAACCCTTTAGGTGCTAGATCCTTGTCAGATGTACGAACTTTGAAGCTATGCTCATACCCGACAAGTGCCATCAACCTATAGGGGGTTTAATTTTGTCACGCCGAAATAAAATATGTAAATAATATATTTCTCATAACACACACTGTTTGAAAAAGCACACGTCGTCTTTTCTTGATATCCCACAGTCCCCCTCTTGTGAAAGGTACTTTTAATATTGCCCTTCAATTACGTATCACACACAATATATTTCCAGCAACGTTATTGTCAACTTGTTTTTAAAATGATAGTATAAATTGGATAAGAGAACATTTGTTTGCGCACTCGTTAATGTTCCGGTCAACAAACACCTTGATCTGAAATAGGTAAGCCCTATGATACTTTGCACAATCTGTAGGCTTGTTTCTAGACACCCAGCTCAGGTCATTCGTTGACAGCTACTAGGATTGTTCAAATTAGTCTGACAAATTTTACCTTGCTTATTCAAACTGAACATTGTGGTTGATATAACATTTGAGCAAACTACCATAATCCAGAGATCATGGCGACAGGGACGTATGATATAGACTAATACGCTATTACTACGCATACTACATTTAGTGAAAGAGATTGGAATCCTTGCTATGCTTGTATAAACTTGAATATGAGGACATTCCAAAAGGAACGTCTTATTTGCTGCATGTCTGATGTTTCGATATGACTGAACTTACTTCATGTGGTCTTTGCAACTGTTTCAGCCATTCTTTTGAGTTTGTTGATAATCCACAAAGGACTTGTAAAATTAAATCTGCCATATTAGTAAAGTCGTATCTTTATGGAAAGTCTTTCTTTCAGTGGTATATCTGTTTGGAAATGTGATTTAAACAATATCTTATTTCCATTACGGTTTACAGTTTTCATATTCCCTGACAGCAAAATGGAAATGGGATTAGCAAACAGACCATAAGGTCTGTGTCAGTGCTTCTCCGCGTATAGATCATTATATCTTGACATGACTGGAATAAATGTTTGGAAATGTGCGCCCATTTAAATTTAGCTTGATTGTATTGTGTCAATGACCATACTTTAATGAATGCGGTTTTTAGCATTGTACATTGAACTCTGAAGATTTAAATTTTTCAACTAAATCTTATATATGATCTAGGCTCCAGCTAGTTGGCCGATAAGTCTTTGTCCATGACAGTTACGATGACTCATAGCATCATTCTGCTGCGAAGTTTTTCAAAGTTTTTCATCCTAACTACATTATATATTTACACCACATGCCTGTTATTCATTTAAATGTACATGTAGACAATGCCTAGCGAGTGTCGAGGAATGACTGTTTATACTGCACAGTACACTTAAGAGAACCCACGAAATCCGTTGGTCATATGACCTGATAGTGACCACATGAGTAAGTCCACTCAGCTGTGAATGACTGCTCGTTAAGATGTGAAAGCCACAATAACTCGGTCCGTGTAGTGACCACAAGAGTTGATAACTCTACAGGGAATGGATAATTGATAATACTTTATGACCCTGAGATTGACATCCAATGATGGAGGCCAAGAAATACCAGCCCCTGGAGCATGTACGAGCTGTGTGGCTATGCGCACTGTTTGAATATGCGTTTATTATGTAAAATGTATATTTAGACTATAATTAAGAGAAGGACAGGTTCTGGTTAGGAATATTCGGTTTTCTTAAAGTGTTTGGAATCTGCTTTTTTCTGTGTCTGGCAATATGCAACGGACAGTGTCTTCTGTTGGTGTTCCAGTTGCCATCATGCTAGTTCCTCTGACTTTGGTTCTGCTATTGTCACTTGGCTTTGGTGAGTAACATTAATACACTGACATATGGATATTGTCTGCATTAATGCTGACATTTAAATAATGAAGTTATTTTTACAAGCTGACATTTTCTATATAATATAGGTTCGTTTAAATAATTTGCTTTGTTTATTCGTGGCATTAAAATGTTTTCAAAACATTTATACATTGTGGCTTTTTTATATATTCAACTGAAAGTATGGGTTCATTGTCATAAGTGTTCACCTAATTTGTTCACTTTCACCAATAAAACCAATATGCTCCACTTACAATTTCCGTAAAATGAATCTCAGAAAAGATCATCTGAAATCTATTGAATTCGATCACACTGCACTTTGTAGCTCATGCCACGTTTGACTGTCGACGTCCTAACCAGGACTGCCTGAACGGCGGGAACTGCACCTTCACTTCGGCAGACTGCATCTGCACTACAGAATACACAGGCTATGACTGTGGCCTTGTATTGGGTGAATATCAGAGACAGTGTTTATCTTTTTTGTCGAATGATCCTCTGATGGGAATGATTTAAATCGCCTCGTTAATGATGTCAATATTCTATATAACATTACTTTTATGTGATCATTATGACATCGTTTGATGTCAATATTCTAGATAACATTGCTTTTATGTGATCATTTTGACATCGTTTGATGTCAATATTCTATATAACATTGCTTTTACGTGATCATTATGGCATCGTTTGATGTCAATATTCTATATTACATTACTTTTATGTGATCATTATGGCATCGTTTGATGTCAATATTCTATATTACATTACTTTTATGTGATCATTATGGCATCGTTTGATGTCAATATTCTATGTAACATTACTTTTATGTGATCATTATGGCATCGTTTGATGTCAATGTTCTATGGCATCACTAGTACTCTTATGTAATTAAGTCGTGTCATGGAAAGGTTTCCTGGCAGAATACAGGCAAAGGTTTCTGTTTGGTTCATTTATTGCAATATAGAATGACAGATAGGTTTTAGTTACAGTGCCATATCCCTTGTCTGTCGGCGATGGATTCCTCACGTGGGTACAATGTGTAAAACCCATTTCTGGTGTCCCTCATGGTGAAATTGCTGGAATATTGCAAAAGGTGAAATAAAACCAATCTCACTCACTCAGCAGTGTATAATTTTAGGTTATTTACTGTCGTACGAACAGATGCCCTCACATGACTGAAGGTCATATGAAATATCAGCTCAAACACTCTTTAATTTACCTCCTACCAAACAGAAATCCTGTCGTGTGTCGTCATGTCGTGATGATTGCTGTTATACAGCTAAAGATGGTGTAAAACCAAACTCACTCACTCGACAGCGACGCAGGATGTTGTAAAAGACCTGCCAGTTTTAACAAGTACAAATTGTTACACCAACATTAAATTACATATCACAAGAATGTTGTTATGAATCACTACTATATCGCAATGACATCATGTTCCTCTGATATGTCATCAACCGGGCGGAAGCAGTGTAAAGGCACACATATACACATATGGTTTATGATGCGAAAACCCCCGGATGTTGTGAACGACCAACTTAACTTAACATGCATAGACATAAGTAAATCTACTGGATCAAAAACTGTCGCAGCAAAATAAAATTAGCCCCATTGTTCAGGAAGACGATAAGAACTAGCACATGTAACAAAGAAGTATGCTCAGTTAGGTTCCATTGTTTCATTTTGTCACTTTTGTTTTTGTCAGATAAAGTTAATCAGAACAACTGTACCGCAACAACGTGTGTCAGTGGCAGCACCTGTTACGACGACGGTACCGGAGCCAAATGTTACTGCGACAGCGAACACTACGGCGACATGTGTGAAAAAGATCGATGTAAGCCTGTAGTGCTATATCATATGTTATCTTTGCGTTTTTAAAATAGATTAACAACATGCTATGTATAATACGTTATCTGAGCATATTTAATAACAAAGGAACAACATACTAAACTGACCGTTACAAGAAAGTTTTCAAGATTTTTCAAACGGTTATTATAATTACGCCAGAGAATCTAGACACAAAAATATATAATACAGTGGTGTTAAAATATCTTTACACAACTCAATCACGGGCACTCTACAGAAACACGCGGCGCCACTCATGCCCATTTTCACTTGGGGTCCTGAAAACCAGTTTTCAAACACATAGACGATAATCAGGCACTGAGTTCTGCACAATAAATGCTCACTACCATCACTCTAGCAACCTGTATGTCCACCCATTGCATCTGTTGTGATTTTTTCCGTACACTAACTTTTATACCCCTAGTGCATGTGAAACTCTGAGAAGGGCCAAAAATCACGGTTTATAAATTGACCATTTCGACGTTTTATTGACGTTGTGCACGTGTCTTTCTCTGCAGGTATCAAATTGCTACGTTGGGGCGACAGGTTTCAGTGTAGAATACAACTACACAAAACCTTTCTTTACAATTTGCGAAATGGTAATTTTTGGTATACTTTCATTTCCGGTCAGTTTATATATGATTCGTTATCTTAACATATTTACGCAAAAACTAACGCCATGCTACATATCATACGTTATCTTAGCATATTGAACAACATATAAACATCATGCTATATAGCATACGTTATCTTAGCATATTTAACAACATATAAACATCATGCTATATATCATACGTTATCTTAGCATATTTAACAACATATAAACGTCATGCTATATATGAAACGTTATCTTGGCATATTTAACTACATATAAACATCATGCTATATATCAAAAGTTATCTTAGCATATTTCAAAATTGATTGATTGATTGATTGGTTGGTTGGTTGGTTGGTTGGTTGGTTGGTTGGTTGGTTGGTTGGTTGGTTGGTTTTATTTTGAGAATCTGGCAGGTTGTGTTGAAAATAACTCGTCCCTGTCTGTAGGGGAGGGAGTTCTACCGAATGCTGAGATTAACTACATGTAAAATCTTCTTTGAGTGACTTACTTACAAGTTGGCGAATCCCACAAGGAGAAATGTTATGGATGAACAATTTCTTTCAGGTGATCCGACGTTTTTGTATCCCTGACAAGCATGTCGTAAAGTTTTTACTTAACATGCTACATATCACACGTTTTCATAACACATTCGAAAAAGATTAACAACATGCTATATAGCATACGTTACCTTAGCATATTTCAACACATTTCAAAAAGAGTAGCAACATGCTACGCACCAATGTTATCTTAGTAATATTTCAAAGCACAAAGCCAACTGCTATGTGGCATACGGCCTCTTAAGATACTTCCAAACATATAAACAACACTTCGTAAATTAATGGCACAATGGTATCATTTTCTAAACACTGATCCACTTCAGTCTCCCTGACATGCGTAGCGGACTTGATGATAATCGGGATCAATCCGTACAGTGCTTCTGGGTACGAGGCTTTCGTGGAGGACAAACAGGGAGTTTCTGGCTGTGGCTCCCAGGCAGTGCCCAATCCGGTATCCACGTTCGACAAGATCCCTGACAGCTGGGAGGGGCATTACATCCAAGTGGAACATGACAATGCAGCCTGCGGCCCCAGTGTACCCGTGATTGTAAGGACAAAACATACATAATTATACAAAATGTCTATGACCAACAACGATCTCGTTATCAAAGTGTCGGAAGGGGTGGCTGAAAGGGTAAAGCGTCCGCTCCTTATGCGGACGACACGGGTTCGATACTTCAGATGGTTACATTTCTTATGTCCCCGCTGTGATGTTAGTGGAATATTGCTAAAAGGATCACTCACTCACTCACTCACTTTATCAACGTATCTGAACCCAACATAACGACATGTACGTATAACAAGCATCCAATGGGGCAGACATTTATTGACGAGAAACCCATGACATTATCAACAGAAGAGCCCATACCAAGTTAATTATATCGTCAGTCAACACATACTGCGAGACTCAAGAGATGTAGGGTCATCTTCAATGAAACAAGAACGCTTTCTCGTGGGTTTTGTCGTCGGTGGATAATGATATGCGATATGGTATTTGAAACATAAAGGTCCATTTTTAATCATTTTTAATCATTATGTTCAAATGATCCATATCCAACGTCTATCTAAACTAAATCAGACAAGGCTCCAGATACATAATTTTTCCTCGTTGGTAGTCAGCTTATTATTTGTACAGTAACTTGATTACTTGTCAGTTACAAGTCGTCGAGGCACTGTCTTGTAAATTGTTTCTGTGCCGCCATGTTTGCACACACGTGCGCAATTTTGACCAATCAAATTTGATAGAGATTGTTCGGTGCGTTAACCGGTTTCCTTAGCAACCGGGATTCCCAGATCACAACAAGGCAACTGTGTTGCTATCACGTAAATTCAAAGATGGGACACTGCTGGAAATCAGTTTGACATGTTTCAGATACATGCGTCTGCAAATGATTCTAAGACCGTACACAATTGCTGTGATCCGCATCTTCTACGTTTCATAAATTAGTTCATACCGTACCGTACACGTTTTTGTTTGTATAAATGGAGCCCAAATACGTCGGTACCTTTAAAACACCACACAACGGTCTCAGTTACAATACGTACGATTATAATGTCATAAGTGGAGAAAAAAAGTTACGTATCTTCTACGTATGTGATAAAACGGTTTATTCAATCTCTTACACTGAAACGCTTAAATGGGATTTGAATAGGTGTTCAATACTATTCAGGGATCATATTGTATTTCTGGATCCGTGAAGGTCCCGGGGTAGAATAGGCCTTCAACAACCCATGCTTGCCATAAAAGGCGACTCAGCTTGTCGTAAGGGGCGACTAACGGGATCGGGTCGTCAGGCTCGCTGACTTGGTTGACACATGTCATCGGTTCCCAATTGCGCAGATCGATGCTCATGTTGTTGATCACTGGATTGTCTGGTCGAGACTCGATTATTTACAGACCGCTGCCATATAGCTGGAATATTTTCGAGTGCGGCGTAAAACTAAACTCACTCACTATTTCTGGCTTATTATTATTATTGTGGTAATGGATGGATGAGGTTCAGTGACTTGATTCATGTATGTCACATTATCCTAATAATGTCTGTGATGCTTCTTATTGGATAGGGGGCGGTGGGGTAGCCTAGTGGTTAAAGCGTTCGCTCGTCACGCCAAAGACCCGGGGTTCGATTCCCCACATGGGTACAATGTGTGAGGCCCATTTTCTGGCGCCCCCCGCCGTGATATCGCTGGAATATTGCTAAAAGCGGCGTAAAACCAAACTCACTCACTTATTGGATAATCTGGTCCAAACTCGACTGTTCAGACACCCCCAGGTGATCTTGGTAGGAGAAAAGTCCAGATACTAGTAGTGAATATTGATTTGGCGTGTGTATCAACGATAAAATTAAATTAGTGTGCTGTTGTCTTCTTCATATAGATCGGCAGAAAGAAGGAATTTAACCGTGTAGTGGTGGTGAAATACAGCCCGAATCTACTGACCGACATCGACGACCGCTTCAACGTAAAGTGTATCCTGGAGAACAATGTAGCCGTGGATAGCACAGTCGTCATGATCAACGTCACAAGCGTGTAAGTACATGTAGAATACAACGTCACGGGCGTGTAACTATATCAGAACACAACGCCACGGACGTTTTTAACATAACGTCACTTGCGTGTACGCATATTTTTAACACAACGTCACGGGCGTTAAATACAGCGTCTGAGGCATGTAAGTAGAGTTCAAGGTCACCTCACGAGCAACCTAGGGTATGGTAATAATATAAATGATTCTGTGCAAGTGTTTCGTACAGATGTCATTTAAGGAGCACGGTTTTAAAAAATTCCTGAGCATGTCGAGTTTCCTAAAATCAAATCTTGTCAAGATCACGATTGTAACAGGAAAGACTCATTTGACCAAACAGATCGAAATATCGGGACGTCTCATAACGCATTTAGGCTTAAAGGACAGTTCACTGAATGATTACGATTTCCTTGTAAGCATGCTGGACAAACGTGGTTAGGGATATATGTAAATTTTTGAAATGATGAGTGAGTTTAATTTTACCCCGCACTCAGCAATATTCCAGCTATATGGCGGTGGTCTGTAAATAATCGAGTCTGGTCCAGACCATCCAGTGATGAACAACATGACCATCGATCTGCGCATTTGGGAACCGATGACATGTGTCAACCAAAGTCAGCGAGCCTGACCACCCGATCCCGTTACTCGCCCCTTGCGACAAACACAGTCGCCTTTTATGGCAAGCATGGGTTGTTGAAGGCCTATTCTACCCCGGGACCTTCACGGGTGAAATGATGAGTGATGATCTATTTATTCATTGACAATCTGATGAAATGTCAGTCATCATACAGTATATCACCGAAGGGGTGAGCATATGCTACCATTATAATGACATACACCATATCACAATTTCCACTACATTTACTTTTGATTCACCCTGGCCTTTCTACGTTTTCATATTGAAATCACATACATTTATGATTGCCTCCTATAAAACAATGATCAGATTTGGGCTTGCCATTTTACACATATTGTGTCCTTCTTGAATCTCGAGATAACCTCATGGAGCATAGTGGGTACTTGTTTCTGATGACACATGGACATTCCAAACATAAAATAAAAGTAAAATAAAATCGTTATGTCCTTGAACTGTTTATGGTATCGGTTCAGTTAACGTATAACCAGAGGCGAAATAGTATCACCTTCGACGTGATTTTTTTTTTTTTTTTTTTTGTCGTTTGGTCAATCAGTAGGTATGTACACTCGAATCTGTCAGTGTTAACTTGTAATTGGAAAGTATATACTTGCATATTCTCAGGAATAGCCAACACGTGGTGTCACGCGAGGACGTGGCTAAGGCCGTGGACTTCTATCTATTGGTTGGTGGAGGTCTCTACAACGGTGATCCTCTTGATGTCGGCACAGAACTTCAATTCGTGTTTGGCGTGCAAGGAGGTACTGTTTCCATTTTCACCAGGCAATATCTCTAGAAAGTGAGTCTTTTTAAATCGTCAAAGCCTTATAGATTTTATCGTATCCCCATACTCCAAGAAAATATTCCGATGAGTCAATGCATATATTAAAAGTTTGGTCTTATGTATAAGATAATAATGTTCATGAATCGTCTTTGGTTCAAGACACGACAAAGTTTACGACCACTAATATTTCACTGAACACGTCAGGGAACTGATCACTTGAATGCAGCTATCGCTGAGGTATACTTTCGTAACGCAGTAATTTGGTATTTATTTGTCTGTTGATTGTTAAAGCCGCACTCAGTGATGTTCCGTCTATATGGTGGCGGTCTTTAATATCCAGGTATCTACGGTATGAGTATCTTTCTACGTAACTGGGATGTGGTGGTCAGGCTCGCTGACTTGGTTGACACATGACATCGTATCCCAACTGTGCAGGTTGATGTTCATGATGTTTATCAGCGGACTCTGTGATCCAGACTCGATTTACAAACCGCAGCCAAATAACTGGAATATTGCTGAATGCGGCGTAAAACTAAATTCACTTTTTCACACTCTCATTATTTTCACAGTATACACGACGTTACGGGTGGAGGAAGGAGAAGCCAACAATACCATCGCCAACGATACAAAAACGCTGAAGCTGATAGAAGCAAGGTAGGTAGTGTCTGCAAGAACATAAAGACGCTGAAGCTGGTAGAAGAAGGCAGGTAGTGTCTGCAAGGACACAGAGACACCGAAGCTGATACAAGCAAAGCAGGTAATCTCTTCGATGACACAAAGACGCTGAATCTGTTCGAGGCTGGTCAGGTAGTGTCTTCAAGGACACATGGACGCTGTATCTGATAGAGGCAAGGTAGGTAGCGTCTTCTGTCTCAACCTAGGAAAGTGACAAGATGTTCGATATGAAATACTTCAACAAATTGGTGTGTCTTCAAAGACACAGAGACACTGAAGCTGATACAAGCAAAGCAGGTAGTCTCTTCGATAACACAAAGACGCTGAACCTGTTAGAGGCAAGATAGGTAGTGTCTTAAAGGACACAGAGACACTGAAGTTGATACAAGCAAAGCAGGCAGTCTCTTCGATGACACAAAGACGCTGAAGCGATAGAAGCAAGGTAGGCAGTGTCTGCAAAGACACATGGACCCTGTATCTGATAGAGGCAAGGCAGGTAGCGTCTTCTGCCTCAACCTAGGAAAGTGACAAGATGTTCGATATGAAATACTTCAACAAATGATAAATGATAATAAGATAATGATGTGAGAAGATTAAAATTGTTCTCATGTTGTTGATCACTAGGCTGTCTGGGCCAACCTCCATTATATACAGACCGCCATCGCACAGTTTAAATATTGATGTGTGCGCCGTTAAACTAAACTCACTCATTCACTACACGTCGTGGTATTGTGTTTTACATGTACTTACGGCCCCTGACGTACAGTACGGCGTTAAACGATAAACAAGCAGTAAAGTACCTGAACTACATTCTTTCCCCCTTCACCCAGTCTTTCTGTAATCCAAAGGCTCTAAATAAAGTAAGTGCAGGTATTTTACAGGTTTGGGTATCAAAACGTCATACATTGTTCAAGCATTTCAATATTCATGGAATTTTGGATTTCGGTAAATATATATATTGTTTCAGAGAGCTTTACTCTAAGAATAGTCTCATTTCGTCTACATGTTTCAGTTGTATGCACACTGACGGGTACCCTGTCATCGCAGAAGCAGTCACCCCTGACCCTTCCAATAGCAGGGAGTTCACTCTGAGAATACGAGCTTTCCATTTCGACGGAAATGACGAAGTGATTTTCTCCTTCTGGGTCAGAGTTTGTGTGGCGGCAGATAGTTCAACCTGTGACCCTGTAGGTGGATGATGGCATTTAACTGCAATGACACTGAACGAGACAACTATACTAAACAACGAAAGAAATGCAACTCTGGCTTTTGTCAAGTTTAGAGATAGAAGACGTAAACATGAACGCCTACTTTTATGAGATTTTATCTTTTCGAAACAAGCGTTTCTTTTGTTGTTAAGTATACATCCAAAACTCCAAGAAATGGAATGATCCGTTAACTGATATGAACATAGTGGTTAACACAGTCTCTTGTCACACAGAAGACCAGGGTTCATTACCCTCTTGAGCACAATATGTGATTCCTGATTCTGGTGTCTGATGCCTTGAAATTGCTGGAATATTGCCAAAAGAAGTGGAAAACTGCACCCGCTCACTTGTTCTCCATGCCCATGCTGACAAACATTGTAAAACTGCACCCACTCACTTGTTCTCCATGCCCATGCTGACAAACATTGTAAAACTGCACCCACTCACTTGTTCTCCATGCCTATGGTGACAAACATTGTAAAATTGCACCCACTCACTTGTTCTTCATGCCCATGCTGACAAACATTGTAAAACTGCACCCACTCACTTGTTCTCCATGCCCATGCTGACAAACATTGTAAAACTGCACCCACTCACTTGTTCTCCATGCCCATGCTGACAAACATTGTAAAACTGCACCCACTCACTTGTTCTTCATGCCCATGCTGACAAACATTGTAAAACTGCACCCACTTACTTGTTCTCCATGCCCATGCTGACAAACATTGTAAAACTGCACCCACTCACTTGTTCTCCATGCCTATGGTGACAAACATTGTAAAACTGCACCCACTTACTTGTTCTCCATGCCTATACTGACAAACATAGCATCATTATAGTGTCTATAACCTACGGAGTGATTTGTAGTGTGTAGAGCTCGAGCAAACGTAGTGATAGTTACTTTGTCCCAGGAAGTACCACCAAAAGACCTAATACCATTCACTGGCATATTATCTTCAGAACTGGAACTAAAACAGGCCTCCAAAATGTCATATTTTGTTCCTAATATTATCTCACCGAATGATGTCAATGTATTCTCAGGAGGATCAATTTTATACATTATACTCTTCAAAACAAGTAGGGGAACCTGGCCTTTCAATCTTTATAGGAACTATAACGGGCAACAATATTTTCAAAGACAGACATCTAAAGAACGCACCACATTTCCTCTTTATCGCCACCGTAAACACAGCTGGATGCACGTGCACAATTAGATAGCCCCATACACGTGCATGGGGTGTCATTCTTGATTTTGACAATTTTCAAGAAGGTCGATAAATCACTGTGGACCTTTAATTCTGACAATACTCTTCTATCGCACAGTTGTTCGTGTTTTTTAATTTTCTTATTTTCTTTTAGTTTAGTCTGTTTATTGATTTTTTATATTTATATTATATTTTATTTTTTTTTATTTCTTTCTTTTTGAAAATGAAAATTGTACATGTGCAAATTTCACGTCATAGGCCAGTCATCTTTCAAGAGCGATTACAGTGCAAATACTTTCGGTCATGGCAAGTAGTGGTGTACGCTCAAAACAGTCGTTATTATCCCAGCAACACTGACAAGACACAACTCTCAATTTTATTCAATAGTAAATTCAAAATTAAGTTCTTCAACTTTTTTACGAGTATATAACTCACATTTCACACCATCTGTGACAGGTCAACTGTACAGCGCCTGACGGTGACTACGGCAGAAGGAAGAGAGAAGTGGGGAGTGAGGTGCAGCTCTTCAAGACGGTGAAGATACGCAGTGGGGGTGGAGGACGTCATGAAGGTGACGGACATGTAACATTGTATACGAGTTATCTCCCTTATTCATTCTGACAATATTCACAAAGAAAAACAGTTTCGTAAATGTTATACACATCACGATATGGCCGCACAAATTCGAATTTGGCTTAACTTTGAGGTTGAATTTATAGTGACAGTCTGGACTGAGGAACAGGCTGAGATTCGTACATGTGCTCAGCTATGCAAGGCGTGTACTTTGACATATGCATGTCAATGGCAACGTTGTATACGATAGTCTTATCAGTAAATTGTATCATAGGGAGAAACGTGCTATGATTTCAGAGTATGTTGGCCGCTGCATTAGAGTGAGTTTACCGACACTACATATCTCCTTCAAAGAAAGGGCAATGAGGTAGCCTAGTGGTTAGAGGGTTCGCACGTCACGTCGCTTGCATCTGCGTCACAAACATCGTTTTCATTGACGCACAGCTCTACTTGCTGCTGCCTAGCCCACCTCAATATCTGAGGGGCGCTGGGTAGCCCAGTGGTTAAGCGTTGACTCGTCACGCCTAAGATCCGCATTCTATTCCCCTAATGGGTGCAATATGTGAAGCCCATTTCTGTTGTTGCCGCCGCGATATTGCAGGAGTATTGCTAAAGGCGGCGTAAAACTATACTCACTCACTTTTTTCACAGAAGACTTCAACCCAAGAACAATTCCTGACATCACAATGTGCGAGACATCTTGGCAGGTGACAATATCTCTGATCGTCATGGCTGTGGCCATCTTCTTCCTCATCGTCCTGTCTAGCGGCCTCATTGTCATCACTGTCCTGTCTCGTCGCCGACGTCGTAGCAGAGTCCAAGACTGACGTCCATGACACCAGCGGGTTACAGTAACCCGTCACTGGAGAACGGACAGAGACTTTCCCTTCCATTTCTGGGAGACCAGTAAAACATTTACTGAGAAGTTATTTCCACCAAAACTGGTCCTCAAACAGTTCGAATCTTGTTTCCATTACGGCACAACACCGGTCTTCATGATGGTTTCCGAAATTGGAGGAAAACTGTCCATAATGAGTTTCAATGTCGAAATAATTTGTCAGATTATCTGCGTAGCTGTTAGACGTCTTAGAAAACGGACGTTACTAATAAATAATATTGAATATTGGTTATTGCATGATTGTGTCTGGGGATGGTATATTGTATTAGGAATAACTATTATATTTAAAGACTTTTCTCGTGGTTTTGAGAACAATGGATACCGAATTACCAAACCTTATATATATTATGTGTTGAAAGGACCTTCGTTGCTTCGTTTGATGAATATAGGGTTTGTTAGGGCTTATTATTATTTGACATCCAGTACCATAATCCACATGCACTTTCATTGTGTATGTACAAAGACGAGGCGAGCATGTTTGGGAAATAATCAATTTCACGTAATCGTAAATGATTATGTCATTGCTTTTGCAATATTATCAATATTCATCAGTAAATGTTTTTTTTTACAAATGTGTATCACTAAATGCTTTTACATTTACATAAGAAATGCCTTTAAAGTTATGCATCACTAAATGCTTTTACATTTATACGTGAGTAAGTTTTTTACAGTTACACATTACTGTATTATTGTTGAGTGCGGCGTAAAACTCACTAACTCATGTCATTCAACAATTACAATATTTAAAAAATACATGAAATCTCACCGAAATTGACGACAAAACATAGTTTAAATATATGTCCGATAGCTTAGTATAAAAACAATTTCTTGTAGGGTACTGATTCGAGTAGGTTCAAAAGGTACACGTTTTTAAAATAGACAAGGATAGTGGTAGAGCCATTCAGTCGAGACTTATCACTGAGTTGTTGCTTAAACATGCCTATTGAACTCTGAAATGTTGAGTCAGATTTTTGGAGGTAGTTGTTTTTATAGATAGCATTTCAAGGTCATCTGTCTGTCAACCATTTGTTCAAAATGGAAACCATGGGTCACAGCTCATTCGATAAACATGACATATTTGTTACGCTGTTTTGGTTAGAGTGCTAAAAATACGGCGTTGGTTAGACTTCCATTGACCTACTCACACCCAGCAAAGATCATATCTGGCCTCACCCGCCGTGATATTGCTGGAATGTTGCTTAAGACGATACTCACTCACTCTCTCACTCACTCACTCGCTCACTCACTCACTCTAGGAGAAATATTTCTGTTGAATGGAACACATGCTACCAGATTCACACACAACTTTTCTGTGCCCTTCGTCAGATGAATAAAAATGGAAAAGTAAAATATACTTGTAAATTGTACGTCCGGGAACACACGATAACAGCTATGTCACAATCAACTGAGATCAGGTGGACTCGTGTCTAAGTACGTGTTAAAACATGGTATACATTTGTTATAACTTTGGCTGGGGGCAGGCATGGTATACATATGTTATAACTGGGGTCGGTGAAGACATGGTATACGTGTATCATAACAAGGGTCAGTTATAACCAGGGTCTATGAAGTCATGGATACAGGTGTTATAACTAGAGTCGGCGAAGACATGGTACGCACGTGTAATACTTGGAATGGTCAGTGGTCTCTGAGGGTATATTTGAATATAGCGTCGGTGAAGACATGCTCTGCATACAGTTACAGATGTTCGGTGAAGACATGTTTGAATATAACATAGGTGAAGGCACATCTGGATATTGGCGCTATGCAAATCTCCACATATGGTATTATTATCATATGCATATTCATAACGTATTCAACTAAATGCACTTATTAAAAGATGTTATTTGCCACCTGTAATTAGCGTCTTTGATGTGATTCACTTATGAATATTCCGTTTCATTTTAGCCTTGCCAAAACTGTTTCAGAGTGTTTCCTACGAGTGGTAGAGCTGTTAATGTTCAAGCAAAATAATATGCTTTCAAGTTCTCACTCTCTGCCTCAAACAATAGCAACAGTTTCATAACACGCGGCGTTTAGAGCTACCTGAGCAGTTCTTATACTTCCAATCTCGTTTGATGATGATGAATGTCACAGCAGGAATACCTCACTACAATCAACCGAGCTTCGCTTACCTCAAGCATACTTCTAGGTCTATTTGCTGAATAGTTTGATTCAATAGTTTGTTATATAGATTCAATCAGCAAGGGCAGATTTACTGTAAGTCGTGTCTCAATAAAAACATCCACGAGATGCGATGTTGGAGCATTTGGGATCGGAGAAGGCAGTGATCGTAGGTACGTTATGGTTAGTATGTCTTTCATTTGGAATATATATGGCTTGAGCAAGTCCTCAGGAATAGGACATACAGAAAAACACAAGATTCCGCCTCTGTTTTTTGTGAAGTTTTTAAATGGAGGTCATTAATATGAACGCTTATTTTTTATGAGATTGTTTTTCCAAAATCGAGTTTCTTCTGCTGTTCAGTATATAAGTGGTTTTCCTAATACAGGATATGTACAATCTTAAACAGGCGTGCTAACCTCTATAAAGTATCATTAAATTACCAACAATGGGCTAAGTCATTTCCAACCGAGACCTATTTAATGATAGAGAAACGTGGGTGTTATTGTCACAGGTCGTCGTGCATGTTGGCTGAGCTTGACCAAGCCCTTCAAATATGTGTTTCAGACTTCTTCAAATGTTCATTTTGAAATTCATTTGCAGGCTGCTTCGTGTGCATACGTGTTTGACAAATTAAGGCTTTTATAACTACTGGTCAAGAACCGTTAAGTTTAAAATTTCAAATTTTCACAAGTCATTCTTCAAAATCGTTGGATGTCAGACCATAATCTGACTTCATTACCGGTTATAGTGAACGCACGCACGCACGCACGTACGCACGCACGCACGCACGCACACACCTCCCCGCGTTCATTACAGTAATAAAAGTGCTAATAGAGACAGGTTTCTTAAGTTTTGTAACTTTAAGCTTTCGGGTATCCTCTTTTCCCGATGAGTATAATACTTTCACACTTACCCTTTCATGATGTCATAGATGTTTACCATAAATGATACTTATACTTAAGAATTATTCCAATTTCATATACTAACCTGATTTGCTTTTCTTTCAGGGAGTTAAAACCTGTCCACAATGAGATCTTTGGTTGCGTGGATACTGTTGCTTGCTTTGCAGCCAGGTAATATTACCTTTCTGAACCGGCATATGTTGACTATGCAAATGAATGCGTCAGTGAGTGAGTGTGTGAGTGAGTGAGTGAGTGAGTGAGTGAGTGGGTTATTGAGATATTATGACACTACGTCGTTGATACTGATGATGATATGTTAAGACAGGATATTTCCACGTAGTTGTTAGCTTGGGTGTTCCCTTGATCAAAGGTCTTTTTTCTGTCATTCTTTTTACCAGCTCAACACCCTGAGCAAACATTTCGTCAATATACCTGTTATAACTATGAGTGGTGACGTTTTAAACAAGTGACGCGTGATATGCATTTCATCAAGAGATGTGTTATATAATCGTTATCACGTGAGGTTATATACGTTTAACGTTATTATGTGATATGAGAGTGACGTGTAACATCAGCAGATTGTGTTTTATAACATGTAAAGATCCAGTTTTCTCATCAAGTGACGTGTAATATCAGCATATTGTGTTTTATAACACGTAAAGATCCAGTTTTCTCATCAAGTGACGTGTAATATCAGCAGATTTTGTGTTTATAACATGTAAAGATCCATTTTTCTCATCAAGTGACGTGTAACATCAGCAGATTGTGTGTTTTATAACACGTAAAGATCCAGTTTTCTCATCAAGTGACGTGTAATATCAGCAGATTTTGTGTTTATAACATGTAAAGATCCAGTTTTCTCATCAAGTGACGTGTAACATCAACAGCTTTTGTTTTATAACATGTAATGATCCGGTTTTCTCATCAAGTGACGTGTAACATCAGCAGATTTTGTGTTTTATAACACGTAAAGATCCAGTTTTCTCATCAAGTGACGTGTAATATCAGCAGATTTTGTGTTTATAACATGTAAAGATCCAGTTTTCTCATCAAGTGACGTGTAACATCAACAGCTTTTGTTTTATAACATGTAAGGATCCAGTTTTCTCATCAAGTGACGTGTAATATCAGCAGATTTTGTTTTATAACATGTAAAGATCCAGCTTCCTCAAGTGTACTGGGTAAGGCCAGAGTAATGCCCAACAGGTATTTCACAGGACAAAATTCCGTCTAAATTACAGTTTACGGATAAATACATCGTAACCACGGAGATATGGTCTTCAAACTATGCCAATGATATCATCCTTCATTTGTATCCAATTCCAGTAAACTTCAATTAGAACCAACTCAAAGGGACTTGAATTTTCGATCATTATGAAAGGTACACGCATTCCGACTAAAATATAGCAGAAACCTCCAAACAGTTCGACATATTTGTTAGTTCGGTATGAACGTGTTCGAGATAAGCGTAGTAACTATACTTTTATGTACTTCCGCGAAACATTAAAATCTATAACGTTATGAACGTTACAATTTATATTGAAGAGAAGTGACAAACTAACACTTCATTTCTAGTGGGGGCAACCTTCGACTGCCGACGAGCATCTCAGAATTGTGTTAATGGAATGTGCCCCCTTGGTCAACCCCTGTGCGATTGCCAGGCGACTGGGTTCGAGGGGTACGACTGTGCCCTAAACACAAGTAAGCATATATACTCTATGGTTTTACTCTGCCAGTATCTGCATATTGTAAATATGTATTGCCCATACGCTTAAGGTGGTAATCCATGTTATATTTATACCTGCAGCTGATGTTTTGACAACATCCAATGTGAACAAAAGACAAAAAGACATCATACCAGTTTCACTGTATAGTCCGTACATTTATGTCTCTTTTTATGAATTTGCCAAATTTTTAACAAACACTAGAAACTAACATATTCCTAATATGGTTTTAAAAACTAATATTATTCACAGGGACATCCAAATTTAGAAACCTTTTTAAAAATTTGTTAAATATACAAGCTTGCTTCCAAGCTGTAAAACTATTATTTTTAGCCAGAGTATATATTTTCACAGAGAAGGTTATCATTGCATTCGTGTACAATACGATTTCGCTATTTTCATCCTCGAATAAAATTTGACGATTTATTTAGATGAATGAACACAACTTCTTGTTTCTCATGTATATCTGGCGGTTCCAGGTGCTAAAATCAACTGTACCACCTGCACGGCCGGCCAGGGCACCTGCTACACTGACGGGGGTGCAGAGAGGTGCTACTGTGGCAAGGAGTACTATGGCGCATCATGCGATCGAAAGAGATGTAAGTTATACCTAATGACAATGGCAGTGGCACCCTGAAAGGACTTGATATATTCAGCTGCAAATTAGAATCGAATGTGGATCAGACAATCCAGCGATCAACAGCATGAGGACCGATCTACGCAATTGGGATTCGCTGACATGTGCCAACCAAGTCAGCGAATCTGAGTTTTTAAGCATTTAAGTGTTGGTTGTTGAGACCAATTCTAACCCAGATCTTCACTGGCAGACATTAACCTTGCGTGACACGTTCATGAAATATGGCGTAATTTAGGAACAGTCGTTCTAAAATCAGTCTTAGAAATGTTCGCTAAGGTAGCAGCGAAATATTTGGAGTGTTTACAGTGACTAGGTGTGTTGAAATAACACAATAGTGAGATCTTGTATATTTACGGTGACACACATAAACACATAATTAGAAACGTGATCGTGGAAATAAGCATATGTCAAGTCCACCTTCACTGATACTATAACGGTAGACTCGTGAAGATCGGGGTTAGAACTGGTCTTCAGTAGCCCATGCTTGTCATAAAAGGCGACTGACGGAATCGGGTGATCAGACTCGTTGACTTGGTTCACACATGTCATCGTATCCCCTTTGCACATATCGATGCTGTTGTTTGGTGGCCCAGTTGGTTATTACGTTTTTTTAAAAACAAAAATCCACGTCAAACTTTTCCACGTAAAAAATTGCTTTGCCTTTCCATGTGTTTGTGACAGGTGACCCTTGTGGAGCAGGCTACACCCCTGGAATTACTATAATTTGATTGTAATTAATATACAGTATATAATATACACATGTTAATATACACATATTATTGATATACTTGGAATTATACAATAGACAGGGTTTGTCGTTTTTATTTCAAGTCGATGTGTACTGCACGGAGAGTCTGATGGTCATTGGTATTAACCCTTACGGCACGTTCGCCGGCATTGCTTACATTGAGGGAATGAGGGGGATGCCAGGATGCCAATCTATCCCAGTACCAGCGAATGCATCCCAAGATGATCAGCTGCCAGATACCTGGGACGAAGGCGGTTATATTGAGGTGCTGCATAACAGCAGTGATTGCGGTTCTGCCGTCACTGTAGACGTAAGTGAATGCATTTTACATTTAAAAGATGAAAAAATATTTATTTATTTATTTATTTATTTATTTATTTATTTATTTATTTATTTATTTATTTATCTATATCACCCAGCAAGAACATAATTCGTGTGATTGTGAGATTGTCAAGTCATACTTCCCACGGAGCTGAGAATGACACGGAGCTGAAGACGAGTGTAGATATTGTCATGACTAATAAACGTAACAAATGCAATGGTATGGCACTGTATATTGTCTGCAACTGTTCGTTAACATTTTGATTTTGACATTGTGTTTTTTCTAAAATTTTTCATGGCAAACAGTATGGCAATGGAACAATGGAGTTTATCAGGAACGCCGTCATTCGTTACAACACTGATATGATCCTCCACGTGGATGACTTCCTCACCGTCAGATGCGTGATGGAGAACAACATAACTGTAACTGGAGCTATCACACTCAGCACATCTCAGTGAGTAATCGGGTCTCCATATGCTGCTTGAACAGTAGTAGTACATGGCGTTGGACGGTGCTCATACTTTCCACCACTGGCTCATTTCGTTTTGATGAAATAAATATCTTTCAGGACGACGAGATATAGCTTTGATATTGCAGAGTTATGGATGAATACGTGAGGGAGTTTAGTTGTACGTCGCTTATGGCAACAATCCAGCAATACCACGGCGTGCACACCGGAAATGGACCTCACATTTTGTACCCATGTGCGGAATCGAACCCGGGTGCTCGGAGTGTCGAACGAACGCTTTAACCACTAGGCTACCCGACAGTACTAGTCAGGCATGAAAGAAACATTTGATGTCTTTTAGCGGCATTTAGAAGTTTAAGATTCTTTGTTCTTTCCCACTCAACGTTTTGGGACAGTCTATGTAAACTTTGGCTCAGTATTAGTCGTTACACTTCTTATACTGAGTCTACCAATCCCTAGTCGAAGGTCGCGTCAGCTAACCATTGCACCTGACCAATCAGAACACTGCTTACCAAATTTGCGAAAGTTGATATTCGTACATACCTTTTGAACTTTTACCTCCAAAACGTTTTTACACGAAAAATTCTGAAAGCGTTTTCCGTACGTACGTTTGCTTTCAAGTGATGTACAAGGAGCACAGTGAGTAAACAGTCACTGAAAATAGCGCTTTTGTTAATATTAAATGATGTTAGCTTGAGGAAATGTTAGCTAATGAAAACCATGTCATCAGAAAGTCCAAGGCGTATCTACTGCATGTCAAATATCAGTGTTTTGTGAGGAGTTTCGTTTGTTGAGAGATCAGTGTCAGTGACTGGGGAATTTTGAAAGTCGCCCCAAACCTTAAACAGTAGCCGTTGTCTGATTGGTCAAATCCATTCGGCTGTCTCGCATTTGACTGGACGGGCATAGGTCCCTCAAAGGTTACCTGACGCGACCTCCTTTCAGGGTTTGTTAGACACAGTATAGGGGTGTAATGAATAATACACAGACTATGTTTACTTAGACTGCTTTCCGGGACCATTACAGCTCCCTCCATTGGGTGCAGTGACTGTTGAGACCATGACGTCGATACTATTATGTCATGACTGCGCATGCATTATGACGTCACGATGTATCTGACACCACAATACACAAGGAAGAGTACAGTATATAGAGCATACTAAACGACATTCCGAGTAATACCATTTTTATTAGTGAATGATTTGGTATCAAACGAGCGAAAGCGAGTGTGATGCTTATCTTTCACGAGCTTAATGAAAATTATATTTCACGGAAGCGAGTATAGTATTCTGTCTATTACTTCCAACATAAACTGATAGAAACTGCAGCTACAGTGTGAGGACTCCCAGTTGTCCTCGAATCAAACAAGATCCAGTACCACTGCGACAACGGCATTTGCATTGTGACGTCATAACTCTGAACCCCCTATGACGTCATACATCTAGCGGTATTACACTAGTGTAGTATTGCCGTAAAATATTACACTTCAGTATCTTCCACGGGCGAGTAATAAAAGTGATAATGAATGCACGCTAAATAATCAGTCATTGTGTAGTTACAATTCAAATTTCAACTCTATTGTTTAGCATTAATATTTATTATTGCAATGATCCAGAAACGTTAATGAAGCTTAATCAATAAAATATCTTGTCAAAATATGTGATGTATTTTCAATAGAACATTGTTTTGGTTTGCTTCAATAGAACATTGTTTTGGTTTAGCTATATGGTGGCGGTCTGTATGCAATCGAGCCTGGACCAGTCAATCCAATGGTCAACAGCAAGAGCGTCGCTCTACGGATCTGGGATAGGATGATCTGTGTCAGTCAAGTCACCCTACCAACCCGATGTCGATCACGGATACTTGTTATGTATTTACAACTGGATTGTAACGATTTTGCTAAACTGAATATTCAGATTTTTTTATTATTAATTAAGATGTCCTCTTCTCTTTTCGCCAGCGCTGGTCTAAACCCTGTGCCGGTTTGGAACCCCCTTGGAGTGGCCAGACTCTACATAATAAGTAACGGGTTTCCGGTCACCAATTCCCTTGCCAACGGCAAACCGATTGTTATTGGAGAGGAACTACACTTTGTCATTGGACTTGAAGGAGGTTTGTACGGATACATACTGTTTGAAATGAATCGGGCGGAGGTGAACGTTGCGCACTGGTAACCCAGTCTCGTAAAATGAAGCCATTTTCTGTGCAGTATTGCGCTCTTTGGTCACGCCAGAATAATCCTAATTTGTGCTAGAATCCCGACTCAATCCGATTTCATACCGAGCCATAAGTTTCATTAACCTATTCGGGCAATGAATGTGAAAACGAAAGTGAAAACAGACACCACAAACAACTCTGGTTAAACTGAATGCCAATTCCTTGTTTCATTTGAAGATGGTATTGACAAATGAATGTTAATTTTGTTGTGTGTTTGGAAGGTGGAGGGTTTACGCTTATTCAGTGTAGTACTGTAACGCACAATAAGTTTCCATACCAAACTTCTAGCGGCAGAACCATGTTTGGAATTTTTCACGATTTCCAGGTTTCCGTTTGTCATAGCTAGCTGTACGACAGTGCACGCTGTATGGCGTGTTTGCAAGGGTTGGAAGGAGAGTAGTGTTGCAATATACAAGTGCTTAGACTTATCAAATCATACAGTTTAACATTTATGCATCCAATCAAATGTCTGAAACCTCTGGACTGGTTATCGCACTAAGTTGCGCAGTAGGACGGAACCAAGTAAACAAGTTGCCTTTCCTTCTTGTGATATGTAAGTTGAAGAGAGTATCCTTTCAGTAAACTTGGGGATTGAGTAGGCTAGTGGATAAAGCATTCACTCATCTCGCCGAAGACCTGGATTCGTCACAACACATGGGTACAATGTGTGAAGTCCATTTCTTGTGTCCCCCTTCGTGATATTGTTGGAACATTGCTAAAAGCGGCGTAAAACTAAACTCACTCATTCTTAGTTAATACAAGTACCATGTTGAACCATCTCAACTGGTAACGTGGTATTCTTTCAGGATAGGCACATACGTCCTGTTCCCACTCAGATACTCCCACTCAGAGACAAAGCCTTTGCCTGTATGGTGTATTCTGTTTAGTAGTTTTGCTTGGCGAGTATGTACCCTCACCATTTAGCTATTTCAAGATTATGTCATCGTCATGGGCTTAAAAGAATAATTATAATTATCGAAAACAATTTTCGTGACTATTCGGTAATTTGTTTTCCTGACGTTTAATTGGCTGTCGTTTTATTGGCTGACGTTTTATTGACTGACGTTTTATTGGCTGTCGTTTTATTGGTTGACATTTTATTGGCTGTCGTTTCATTGGCTGACGTTTTATTGGCTGTCGTTTTCTTGGCTGACGTTTTATTGACTGACGTTTTATTGGCTGTCTTTTTATTGGCTGTCGACGTCGCCTTAGTTATAGAGTTTGGCGGGAACACGTACCGGTGAATTTCACTTTAAACAAAAAAAAAAAAAAAGGAAATGAAATAAAGTGAAATTAAGAATGCGAATTCTCATACTTTTACCTTGTCAGTTGAACCTTTCAATCTCAGAAGTTAATTAACTTATGACAAAATTTGTTTAAGAAGCGGTCATAATTTCACGTTTCTATGATTGGTTTGTATTTCAAAGGGGGAGGGGGGCAGTGAACGTTAAACATCATCAAACACCGAGAATAAGTGGGGTGTGTCTAAGTAAATACTGATCATGTACTGCACGTGCGTTTGTTTCACTGTTCCCACTGCAGCACGTATCCCCTTGTATTACAAACCAAAAATAGAGATTTGAATCTATGATGGTTTGTCAAACAATGTTTATCTCAAGTTGAATAAACTTCTCAAATTCAAATGTAAAGTCGGTAAGGTAAATTTCTGAGGATTTGCAATCTAAATTTCACTTTATTTGATGTACTTTTTTTAAAAGTGAAATCTATCTGTACGTTTTCTCTGCAAACAGACAATAACGTTCACCTTGTTCTATTTACCTTCTGTTTTATAGTGTATACACACATGAGGATCGAGTACGCCGAGGCAACGGATAACAGGACAAACACCAATAAGACGCTCGTTTTGATACGCAACGGGTAAGAGGGAAACCTAGAGGCAATGTTCACTATTATTGTAAATGTTTCGTCAAAAAAGTGTCCAAGGTTGCATAGATGGTCATAGATGGTCGTTTTTTCGATATCAGATTTGTCCTGATTGTTTCCAGGCTGTCAGTACATGGGTTACACTTGGTGTCATCAGTGACATAATTGTGTCATACTGGTGTGTAAGAAGCACAATTCTATCCCGTCGTAACCATTGCTTGAAATTGCAACCATACTCACTAATTAGTTGTAATCGTGTCATTTCTATGTTATTTCCATTATATGAATAATTGACTTGCCAATGTACGTGTTTGTGATTCACCTGGTATTCATATTCATGCCTTTATTCCTGTAATATACATGTTTTTCAGATGCATGACCCCTCAAGCTATGCCAGTGACTAAAACGAAGCTCAAACCTAATTCTGTTAACGTCACAGACCATTCCGAACTGGATCTCTACGCCTTCCGGTTTGAAGGCAGTGATGAGGTGCTCTTCAGGTTCGACATCAAAGTCTGTGTGTTGGCAGATGCTGACGCATGCGCACCTGTAAGTAGTCATGGTGATGAAGGTGTTTCAGGCGATCCAGCCTACTTGGTCAAATCTCAAGGCAAAGATTTTTGTGAAAATATGTTATCGAATATTATTAATGAGTCTCTGATGAAACATAGAAATCAGTGGGCGGTTTGTGCACGCGGGCCATCTTGTTCGGGATGTAAAATGAATTTCGATGTTATATTTGTGTAGCAGACGTAATTCCAAATGCTATTTTATTTGCAGGGATGTTTTTTTTCAAACATTGTTGAAACAGTTGTATCAGTCTCATGATACATTTTAGCTCTACAACAATTTGTGTGTCTGTGTCAGTATCTTACTTACTGGATTAGCGTTGTAACTATATTTTAAGATTAGGCAATACTCATAAGTATGGAAATATTACCAAGGTTGAGTCTTTGAATGACATTTAGAAGTGATTTATGGATGTCAAGAGTATTGCCAGAAAACAATATTTACTGTTATTATAATTCAAACTGTTCCAATGAAATACGACTGTCTAACACATTGTTAGGTGTTTTGGGGCTTCGTTCTATATTAGGTTCTCGCTGTAGTAAAACAACATCTGGTTGTGTAGAGGACTTGCAGAACATCTGAACTCCTTATGTCCCAGTTACTTCTGATAAGACAAAGTCTTATGCCATGGTCCTTTCTATACACCTGCCCTGAAAATTCGTTGGAGCGATGTTATGAGCATCCTGGCAATAAACTTCTCTATAACCATCCCACAATCGTTCGTTGATGCCATGCTATTCATTATCCTATGCATGATCGTTAAGTGTAGGAAGAGTGTAAGACGTCCCTTAGAAAGCAAAACCTTAATCATAAGCATCTCTTGTTCGTTCGTTGGAGTCGTGTCATAATGCGTCCCTATACAATGCCCTTCTATGTTAACAAATCCTCAGTGTTTTCTTTTCCCGTGTTACAGGCAACATGCACTGACGGGGAAATGGGTTACGGGCGGAGGAGACGAGATGCGACTCCCACCACCACCCTGCAGCAGGTCCTCAAGATAAGTGACACGGCCCTCACTGAAGGTGGGTAAACTTTACATTCACGATGTTCCTTTGAAAGGTCTTGATGTTGTATTATGCTCTGGCTAGAGGGACGGTCGGATAATAATTTAGAAAATACTCCGTTACAGGAAATGCCTGAATGATTATTGCTTATTTTTGGGTGTGAAAAAATAGTCAAAATTGGTATATATCAAAAAGTAAATGCTGGATAATTTGAAATTATGTGTTGTAGATTGACTGAGCGTGTGAGAGATTAGGCTGCATGTTTCTCGGGCACATATTTTTCAGAGCTGTAAGGCTTTCTTTAATTTTTGATAGAAAAAAGTGACGAGGGAGGAACACATTTATGTTATTTCTCTCAGAAATGGGAGTTTACCACGTGTTAATACGTTTCAGTCATATTCGTTCTTACAGACACTCATTCTTGTAGGTTCCGGGGTAGAATAGGCCTTCAGCAACCCATCCTTGCCATAAAAGGCGACTATGAGAAGCGACTAACGGGATCAGGTGGTCAGGCTCGCAGACTTGGTTGGCACATGTCTTCGGTTCCCAATTGCGCAGATCGACGCTCATGTTGTTGATCACTGGATTGTCTGGTCCAGACTCAATATTTAGAGACCGCTGCCATATCGCTGGAATATTGTTGAGTGTGGCGTAAAACTAAACTCACTCACTCACTTACTCATTCTTGTAGCAGATAAATGGATGATCGGGACGCGGCGTAGTCAAAAGTATCTTTTTAATGGCAATAAAACTTGTCACTCGCACATAAAAATGCGGCGCCGATGCCCGACAAACATTTCACTTTTTTATTTAGGAATATCCTCGTATTATCACGGCGAGGGACTTGATATTGACTTTACTCATTGTACCCATGTCGAAATAGAACTCGGGTCTTCTGCGTGAAAAGGAAACTCTTTAACCACAAGGCTACCCCCCATCGCCTCGTGTACAGTGCAAAAGGAATTAAAACAAAAGGTCACTGGATGGTCCTTAATCATTCTTGTTGTTAAGGCGTCCGATCATTTTGGTCGCTCATTAACGAACATGTTTTGTGATGGAGGCCGTGATATAGCCGGCATAGTGATGACTGCTACAACAAAAAACATTAATTCAATCACTATGACAGAATCTAGAAGAATAAGCCAGTCAACAGACTGCAAATGTCAGTCACCTGCGCGAAGGCGGAATGAATCTGAATCTGGTGTAAAAACATCGACTCCTCCTGAAAAGAAACATGTCATGTGATCTGCAGAAGGCCGCAGTTTTGGGGAGCCTTCATATTCTGCGGAAAGTTCTTCGTGGATTCGACAAAGTAGCGTTTTCTGGGAGAAGTCCCATTCGCTGACGGGGCAAGGGCCCTGTGCTGAGGATGAGCCTTACCAGTTTGACTGTGCCAGCACTCGAAACCTCTCATCTGCATTTCCGTCTTAATTTGTAAAGCAGACTGCCAAAACATGCAAAACATTGTGCATTTATGAAAAGCAAATGCGCTAAGCTCCATTCAATAGGCGGATGCTCACAGTGAGAAATCAGTCTAACTAGTATTATCCTGGATAAACCAACCTGCCAGTGAGGCGCTAGGTTTTTAGTCACACATGACTTATCTCACCGGGTACCCATTTTCTACCGAAGTTACACTTCAGACATAGGATTCGTTAGTCCGGTCACCTGCCCCATCAAACCATATCCACCCAACCCTAATTCAGTGAGCTTATAAACCACCAAAAACAGGCTTACATTTTTCTTTTCGTGTTTACCTTCACTTAGCGCATACAGCTCTGATCTTGGAAACGAAAATTAAATTCCGACGCATTTACTTCAGAATTTTAGACTTTTGGCATGCCGCGATTGGTTTATTTTACATGGCAGCCGGACTAGATAAGCGTGGATTAGCAGTATAATGAACGAGAGTTGTGGAAGTAATGCCATTCCCTTTTTTGTAGACGACGACGCCGATCCCCCAGCCAATGAGACGGAATGTAATCCACGGGAGATAACCCTTACCCTCATTGTAATGGCCTTGGCGATGTTCTTCCTCCTCATCGTGTGCGTCGTCCTCATCGTCGTCCTTGCGTTCTCACGTCAGCGTCGACACATAAGTGAATCCAAGACTGATGTGTCTGCCCTGTCCGTCCCAGCGGAGAAGCCCCCGCTGATATAGTCAGCTTGCAAACTCACACGAGGACGATGACAGTCTTATCAATGGAACCAATGATGTTTTATACGTTACATGTATCTTTTATTTTTGCTTTAATTTAAACATATATCAGCATACAAGATGTCAACACGATATCAGCAAATAAATTTTAATTAAGAGTATATAAGATTAATTCTATTTGTATATTTGTATATTAATTTGTGTTTAATTGTATTTTCTTCATACTAGTGTGACTATCAAGACTGTTAGGCTGTGTAAAAAATAAATGTTTCTCGGGCACATTTTTTTTAAAAGCGATGAGAGCGCTGTGACTTTTTAAAAATTTTGAGAAAAAAAAATTGTGACGCGGGAGGAAAACATGTTTTATTTTGTTCTCTCAGAAATACAGCTTGGGAGGTTCAGCACGTGTTAATGAGCAGTGGATTCAGCCACGCTCGTTCTTGCAAACACTCGTTCTAAAAGTGGACAAATGGATCAGCGGGACGCGAACAAGTCAAAATTCTTTTTTAATCGCGATCAAAAATTGGTACGCGCAGATGCCTGAAAAACATTTCACCTTTTTATTTAGCCTTACTGTGAATATCAATATTCTTCTCGGGGTGTTGCCTTATAGGTAAATATATAGACTGGTCTGTATGTCTGGGCGTGCGTGCACGCATGTGTGCATGCGCGTGTGTGGAAAGCTTCGAGCACGTGTGTGTGTGTGTGTGTGTGTGTGTGTGTGTGTGTGTGTGTGTGTGTGTGTTTGATAAATATGATTAAATTTGTTGACATACACATATGTAATAAACTTTGTCCATAGTAATATACGGGATGCTTGAACAGCGAATCCTTAACGGGAACTTATCAAACTGACCAAGCATGGTTATCATGAGAAACAAAATCCAGGTGACTCAAACAGTAAAATAACTGTATGTGTGAAAAGCATAAACCTAATTAGTGACGACACCAAGCGTTCGCGACATTAACATGTTTATGTATCAGTGGTGGTCATGCTTTATAAGTGCACAATAAATTGTTGAACTATACTGGTTTGTTATCAATGGTGCGGTGCCATATGGCGCAAGTGAAAAGTAATTATACACGGTGGTTAATCAGTGTTCACAGTCGTAAGTACTGTATTAAGACATTTAGTTCATTGGCGTCTTATTGAATACAACCGTTATTCTGTAAAACAGCGTTATCAATGAGAAGCGAATTATATAGTTTATAATACTAGTGAGTGAATGAGTGCTTTTAGCTATATTCCAGCAATATCCGTCCGGGGCCACCAGAAATGGACTTCACACTTTGTGCAAGTACCCATAAGGGGAATCGAACACTGGTCTCCAGTGTGACGAGCGGATGCTTTAACCATTAGGCTACAACAATGTAAGAAATCAAATGACATGAAACACAGGAGACGCTTATTCTGTTTACGTGCAGTATCGCCCGTGTGTAACTTGGAAACACATTTTCTTTTCAGTGTCGGTTCCGTGCCTTCCCTCCCCGCTCTCTCTCCTCCTCCCTCCCCCTTATAACATAAATTAAGGTACAGCGGTGTTTTCAAGGTATCCGCTCACACACACCCATGGTGTATGCTGAACCCGAAAACTTCCGGTGCCAGTATTGGCATGGCAACCGGTTAGCTGGATGGTGCCATGCTAACTAAATCAATAAATGTATAATACCCAGTTTTGACACTCCGTTTTGATTCCGTTTTCCGATTTTAAGCGAAAGACAACATAGCTCCGAAAGTCAGGTGAATGAACCACTGAAAATCACCGATGACACCAGGTGTTCACGAAAAGGATGTCCTGCTTTGTCAGCAGCACCCACCACACACAATTTCTCACAAGTCACCCAGATCTGAGACCATTAGAGGACCTCGGACCTTTTATCTGTACATTCTGACCCAAAATTCGTGCTCCCGACGACTACCGAAACACCATTGGTTTTAACTGTCTACACGAGTATCGACGCTATGGGATAGCTTAGCGGTTGAAGTGTTCAAAGGCCCATGGATACAATGCGTGAGGCCCATTTCTGATGTTCCCCGCCGTGATGTTGCTGGATTATGACCCAAAGCGACGTAAAACCATACTCACTCACCACACCAGTATCGTCTTGACCCACAACAATATCTGATGATGAAATATAACGGTCTTCTGATTTTCGCACAGTTTTAGTCTGTCGTACAGACCCTGAAGTATATATATCCAAGAAAGCCCATGCAAGTCTAGAAAATGTGGCAAGTCTAGATTTCCATAGCTTCAGGCTGAAAATGAAGAAAGTCTCAGGGCTCCACTTCATTACATTATTTTTTTCGCTATGAACGTTTTTTCAGTAAAATATGTTTATTTCAGAGACTAGCTGTTAGTCTAGTACAGTTTGAACACGTTAATTGAGTGTAAGAATAACCTTCTGCACATTACCGACTTCAAATCTTTAAACATCAAAATGTCTAATTTACACTTAAATGTAGTGTAACGATATTGGACATTTAGAATTTAAATTTATGTGAACAAGATGTGGTAAAATCGATATTCTTTATTTGCTTATTTTCTTTAAACCTTTGGAGTGTAAACAAACTTTGAATTCCAATTTGACAATACGCTCTCAACACAACAGTACTTCAAAGATCCCTTGTGTCATGTTTATTGTTCGTTTATTCATATTACATATACGACACCCAGAAATGTCCAGGTCATGCCACACATCTTGGGTGGATTGACCGGTTAACTGTTTATACAGTGCTTCGGTATTTGGCTCACCCCATAAATATTCCGTGTAACAAGAAAATGACTTTTAAATTCCATTCAACAGCAGCGGGGGGATCATACATATGTATTAAATAATTATTAAATATTTGTATGGTGAATAGGGCATGTTTCACAATTAGCATGCAATGTACTTACTTTCTATGCACTTACTTTTAACTTCACATCACTTTACGCGTGTAAATATATTTTTATTATGTTTTAAGTATTGCAAGGAATCAAATTTCTGCCTATTCATTCTTTTCCAATTTCCTTTTGTTGACAGACTAGCTCTGTATTCATACGGGAAATATTTTTGTTGACTCTGGAAATGCTTGAGGAAACGAAAGTTTGTGTGTCTGTTTTGCTTGCGTTTGCGTTTTGTCAACGCCGCATACAACACAATTCCAGCCTTTGTGTGCTGGATATTTTACCCCACACCATGACTCTGTCTTCACCGAATCCGTCGAATGCAATCAGGGTTAAACTCTTTTTTCCGACGGTATGCACACTGTCTTTCATATCTCCGGTGAAGAAGAAATCGTGATTCATCACTGAACTAGATTCGGCTTCAGTTTTTAAGGTTCCGGTCCGTACTCGACGATTACGCTGATGGAAGTCTCTGAAAACAGGGGCGACAACAGGTATCGAGATATGGTGCTTTGATGAACATTGAAATGTCGGGCAACTGCAGACAGCTCCACAGGTTCAAGGCAGCCTATGACAATGTTTCGACTAGCGGCATTCAGTGATTTCGCCTTTTCCAGGCAAAAACGACTGACAAGTTTAAACACAACGTGTACTTTTTATAGATATCGATACTGCATGCTTTTCTGCTTACTTGCACGCGCATTTTGCTTTGCGTGTTTTCTTGGTGACGTTTTGGAGAATATTTCTTCAAATGCTCGTAAAACAAGGGGGAAAATTAGAAGTGCCACGTTTTGGCGAGGAAGCTGTTTACGATCACTCAAAGATGACGTTTGGGGAAGAAATAGTATTTTTGTATTGCTATTTGCAGCAGTCAACTATTCTTAAAATCGCTTGGGCTTTTAAAGAGTGTATAAGCCACAGATCCGCTAGACCACACTAATCTGGCACATGAATGTAAACATACTGCAGATTGTTTTGTCGTACAATTATCGTTAATAAGTTTGAAAAAACACGTGCGTACAGACATAAAACCAGCAACAAACTGAGAGTACTGCTGCGGTGTTGCTAAAAGCACCCAAGTATATATATGTCTATACAATTTGTCGCTGCGTGCTCAGTTGGACACCTCTTTAAATACTCTGGGACCTTGGTCGTTCACGCATCAGTGCACACGTATGTAAAGGCGAGCAACATGTATCCCTGTGACCAGTGACGCGAAGCACTGTTCCTTTGAAGTTCATTGCGAGTGTCAATCATTCTAACATAAAAAAGATGACATACATGTATTTAGCTTGCAAAGATGTACATGTTCTTACTTTCACAACATCGCTTTCGGTATATATGTAAATGACATTGTACGGAACTATCAAAATAACACCTTTGAAAAAGAAACACAAAATCTTTATAATATATAACAGATGTCTGTCATTGAAATGGAGACAACGCGCGAATTATTATCATTATTTTATTCCAAAAAAAAAGAGTGAGGTTAGTTTCCCGCTTTGAACAATATTCCAGCAACATCACGGCATTTCCACCAAAAATGGCTTTCACACTTTGTACTATGTAGGGAATCGAACCGGGTCTTTGATGTGACGAGCGAACGCTTCAACCACTGGACTACCACACAACCCTTCCTGAAAGAATAAACAGGTGATGCAAATGTTTCTTATCTTACCACGGTGTTATCATAACATTGTCTTCAGTAATTGTCTGGATATGGATATTATAACGACATTGTAATTATTAATATGCTAATCCTGATGCTTTTTATGGGGGCGTCTTTTTATGCATCTAAAGAGAATTAACGACTGTTATAACATGCGTTCACTAACTCACATGGCTTGTGGGTAGTGGACAGGAAATAGCAGAAGTGTCGACGGAAAGCGGGACGGTGAGAGTCACAGACATGAACATGCATCACAGAAGCATGTCAGAAGCATGTCAGTTAATGTATTCACCAGCCTAATATATCACATTGGGAACATACCTCAGATGATAGGCGTAAAACTGGTATGTCGGTGGGGACCGTTGTAGAAAAGAAGAAGGAACAAACGGGAGTGAGAGAAAGAAGTAAATACAGGTAAATACTCCTGAAGCAAGTAAGTTGTATGTATTGAAAATAGTATATGGTCACAAGACGGAATATGTGGTATCTGTGAAGGTGGACAAAGGAGGGAGTATGTGATATCCACAGAGACAGTGGGTGGATAAAGGAGGGAGTATGTGATATCCACAGAGACAGTGGGTGGACAAAGGAGGAAGTGCGTGATATCCATGGAGACCGTAAATGGACAAAGGAGGATGTAAATGGTATCCATGGAGATGGTAGATCGACAAAGGAGGAAGTACTTGGTATCCATGGAGATGGTAGATCGGCAAAGGAGGAAGTAGGTGGTATACACTGACATAGTAGATGGACAAAGTAAGTAGTATCCATGGAGATGGTGGATGGACAAAGGAGGAAGTGTATGGTATCTTTGTAAATGGTAGGTGGACAATGGAGGAAGTGTATGGTATCTTTGTAAATGGTAGGTGGACGATGGAGGAAGTAAATGGTATCCATGGAGATGGTAGATGGGCAAAGGACGAGGTACGTGTTTTCTGTGGAAATAGTAGATAAACAAAGGAGAAAGTATGTGGTGTCCATGGAGCTAGTAGATGACAAAGGAGAAAGTATCTGGAATCAATGGAGATGGGTTATGGTTAAAGAAGGAATTGTGTGGTATCCTTGGAGATGGTTGGTGGACAATGGAGGAAGTAAATGGTATCCACGGTGATGGTAGACGGACAAACGAGGAAGTAGGTGGTATCCCTGTAGATGGTAGATGGACAAACGAGGAGGTACGTGTTTTCTATGGAAATGGTAGATAAACGAAGGAGAAAGTATAAGTCATCCATGGTGATAGTAGATGACAAAGGAGGAAGTATCTAGTATCAACGGAGATGGAAAGGGACAAAGGAGGAAGTACTTTTATCCACATAAAGTAAAGATGTAAAAGAAAGTAAGAACGCGGTGACATGTGACATTAGGAACCTGTGGAACACGTGATGATGAAGGAAAAGCACAAGGGAAATAACATGATGTGCGGGAACACGGTAGATTGCTTTGGGAAGTATCACATGGAAACGGAGAAATAGCTGTTAACCAAAGGAGGAAGAATAAGGTTTCTGCGAAGCTGGCTGATGGACAATGGAAGGAGAGGCAGTCAGTCGCAATGGTTTCAAGCATGAACCCAGGATACGACACGATATTTGCTATCAAAGGAAGCAGTAAAAGTCTGTTGTGTTCTTGAAGCTGGTTGATATCAAAGGAAGGAAGTAAAGGTTTATTGTGTGCGTAAAGATGGTTGATATCAATATAAAGGGACACAACAAAGATTTGATGTCAATGTGACTATGACTTTGATGTCAATGTTGACATCAGTGGATCTAGTAAATGTATGTTGCATACGTGAAGATGGTCGAAATCAATGGATCTAGTAAACGGTTGCTGCCTACGTGAAGATGGTTGAAGATGGATGGTCAATTGAAGCAGTAAAGGTTTGTTGTGTACATGGAGACGGTTGATTACGATGTATACAGATAAATCTTAGTTATGTACGGAAAGATGTTTGATATCAATGGATAGAGTAACCGTTAGTTGTTTACGTGAACATGATTGACATTAATGGAAGCAGTAAAGGATTTTTTGTATGTGTGATGATGGCTGACATCAGTTGAAGTAGGAAAGGTTTGTTGTTTACGTGAAGATGTTTGTCATTACTGGAAGCGGTAAATGTGTGTGGTATACCTGAAGATTATAGATATCAATTGAAGTGGTGGAAAATACAGTTTATATACTGAGATGGTTGATATGAATCTCTGAATAACATATTTTATGTACATGTGGTTGAATCATCTTTATCATCCAATGGGATTGCCCACCTTCACAGTGGAGTCACAGATATATGTTGCTCTTGATCACATCCAGATTATAAAAGCGCCTCGTGAGATCGTCAGCCAATCTAAACAAACAAGGACCACATACAGTACGATGAGTAAACAAGAGTATAAACTTGCAAGAAAGAAGCTAAAAGTGAACGATTGTAAAATAAAAATAAAACCTTTGCCGCATACGGAATGAATACCGCCTTTAATGAAAAGTGCTGCCCCTTGTGCTATGTTGTATGGACAATCAGGTCTTCAAAGAGAACGGAACATAGACATGTTGAATAGACAGATATATATTATAAGAATCTCACATTGATTTATATACCTGAATAGTTTACTGTGTCGAACAGATATATTCTGGGGATGCATTTGGAGACAGAATGACTGGTCTCGGCCTTCTACTGCTGATATTGAAACTAATTTCAGGTATGCAACAAACATAATTAATATTTAAACAATTATTCTTGTTTAACATGTGAAGAAGTGAGACAAACTTCCATGTAAAGACAACGTGTTTGTTTCTGTGATCAACATTTGTGTTTTGAGACCAGAGGATATCCTTTGTAATGTTTGCATTTTCGCTTTATTCACTTAGACTCGGTCTTGTCTTGACATCACGTTTATTAGCTATAAAGAATCTGTGTACATGCTTATTCAGAATGTTCTGCCATGAGCAAAACAGGAGACAGTAATTATCTCTTTAGCTTACTTATCATTGTACGTGTACGATAAATGGTAATGGAGTCCATATGTAATAATTTCCCTTGTTTTAATTAGCAATAAATATTATGAATTAGGATTGAATCTGGTAGATACAATAAAGAACAGCAGTTAGAAGTTAGTGAATATATATACCGAATGTATAAGTGGCAACGTTTACTGAATAACACGACGTTTCTGGGCTACTTCTTGTCCCTTCGTCTTAACCATATAATATACTTCCGGCATAAAATCTCGAACAAAATCCAAACTTGTTCTATCAGCAAGAAAAAAATAACTTTGACATTTGCTGCTACTTATCAGAATTGAGTATGATATGAAAATTTATAAATGTACTGGAACATACGTAATAACGATTCAGGAGAATGTTGTTCCGTAACAACGACGAAAAAGTTTACATTAGCTTTCTAAACCCTATTGTGATTTTAAAGTGTTGATATGAATTATATCTATTCACTTCAATGTACCAATTAACAAATATAATGTTACAAATCTGAATAGCAGTCACATTCAAAATCCGATGGAGAATAGGTCATTTTGCTAAAGCTCACGAGCGCACGATCGTTAAACTTTAAATACATGTAAGTGCTATGTATCATGAAACATCACGAACGAAACATGAAAGCGTTTAGAACGAACAAGAGCAGTTGTTGAGAAACTAATGGTACTAGTACTCAGCTTTGGTAAACCGCGAAAGAGTGTTATTTTGAAACATGATTCATTTCAGCCGATGCGTCCTACAACTGCCTCCGTCCAAACCAGCCGTGTCTTAACAATGGAACATGTTCGGACAGCGGGTCCTGTTCTTGCCCGTCAACCCATGAGGGGTTTGACTGTGGGTTAGACAAAGGTGCGTGTTTGGTCCTTGATCACTCTGTTCGATGATAAGGTACTAACAGATAACTGAAGCGTTTTGAACGTGAGGGATTACGTTGGTGTTCGTTCCATGATGCCCGTTTTTGGTGTCCCCCACGTTGATATTGCTGGATACCCGTGAAGGTCCGGGGTAGAATAAGCCTTCAGCGACCCATGCTTGCCATAAAAGGTGTCTATATGCTTGTCGTAAGAGGCGACTAACGAGATCGGGTGGTCAGACTCACTGACTTTGTTGACACATGTCATCGGTTCCCAGTTGCACAGATCGATGCCCATGATGTTGATCACTGGATTGTCTGGTCCAGATTCCATCATTGAGAGACCACCACCATATAGCTGGAATGCTGGAATATTGCTGAGTGAGGCGTAATAATAAACCCACTCAATCATCGGGTGATCAGACTCGCTGACTTACGGATATCAATTGTGCACATTGATACTCATACTATTGATCACTGTTAATCACGTCTGGTCCACACTCACTCACTCACTCTCGTTCACAGAGTAAATATGTCACGTGTTCGCGATAAACTAATCATGAGCACAAATACACGCAGAGACAAGTTAATTGGTCACCGGGACAAACTGTACGAGTCAAAATCGGAAATTGCATCGGACACAATCATTGTCGATGACATGCCAAATTTGAAAATGTTTACAACGTCTACTACAGAGTTTTGAAAGCTTTATCGAGGTCATGACAGACTTTAAGAATTACTATTGCCCGTCAATCGTTGATAATTATCGCAATACCTTTATTATGTAACGTCAGCGTCATTCTCGATTATCTGCTGAATCAGATTCCATTGCAAGTAAAAAGCAAAAAGGTATATGGATAGGCCTGTTAATTATTAGAGATATTGCCATGACTGCGTGTGTCACGTCTCTTACCTGATATAAACTGTTTTCACTTCACACTTCACAGCAATGAAAGGAGCTGGAGATTGTCCTACTGCAAGCCCCTGCATCCTGGGCCAAGGAGACTGCTACGACGACGGTTCTGGAACGAAGTGCTACTGTTACAGCAACTTCTACGGCTTGAAATGCGAGGAAGAAAGAAGTAAGCAAATGTAGCGTCACGTCACGTCACGTCACTACGTTGGCCCAGACTGATTATCTACAGGCAGATGAAATTAGCTGAAATATTGCTAAGAGGAAGATAAACTGGGTAGTCGTTCATAATATCAGTCACTGGATTGCCTGGTAGACTAGTTGTTTGCAGGATGTCGTCGTATTCTTGGGAACATTTTTGAGTTCCACGTTTCAAAAATATGACAATAAAGAAAACTTGATATTTCAAAATATGAAATATACTGGTAACAAAACCACAACGACATGTACTAAATAGTTATTTTATTTGTGTTGCAATTCACTGAGTGAGTGAGTAGGTGAGTGAATATAGCTTTATACGCTTTGTTTCCTGGAATATCACGGCATGGGACATGAGAAATGGTTAATTTCTCTCATGATACCCATGTGGGGAATCGAACTGGACACTGCGAGGTGATGAGCGAACGCTAGTCACTACACTGTCCTTCTGTTGCAGTTCAGATCCTGTGTACAGAGGATCACATGGTCATCGGCATCAACCCCTACAACAACGACAACTACAGTGGCATGGCCTACATCGAGGGTAAAGCAAACAGCGCTCAGTGTCGGGACAACCTCATCTCCAGCGTTAACGCATCCAACCACATCCCTAAAAACTGGAAGGGAAGGTACATCGACGTCGAGCACTCTAACGTTGTCTGCGGGGCCATCACACCTGTCCAGGTAAAGTTAATACCGCGTATATTGATAAACTGTGGGGTTTTGTGTTTCACAAGCATAATCAAATACAGTCGAACCCAATTTACTCGGACCCCCATATATCCGGAATTTTAGGTGAAACGAAACTTACCTTCAGTAATTGTACTCGCTTAGTCGGACCCCGCGCTTCCGGACCTGGACGGAGTATCTGCGACTTGAGGGTCTTTCGGGGCGATGGGGTTGTCTAATGGTTAAAGGGTACGCTCGTCGCGCTGAAGATCTGAGTTCGATTCCCGACATGGGTACAATGCGTGAAGTCCGTGTCTGATGTTCCCCGTCGTGATTTTGCTGGAATATTGATAAATGCGGCGCAAATCCATACTCAATCACTCACTCCATTGGTCCATTGGTCAGAAAGGGCAATGTTGTGGAAAGAATAGACTGCTGAAAATACTGATAAAACTAGGTGATTGTGAAGCCCATATCTCTCAAGCGGTATCTACTAATCAGACATTTTTCATTGAAACAGTATATACCAGGGTGTATTGGTGATAACTCACTTGAAGGGCATACCATGGGATACCACCGCAATAATATATTTAACACATCCCTCAGAAATGAAATAAAATGAGCACAACCACTTATGTCCTGACAGCTTACCAATTAAGTATTGAAAGTCTCGTTAAAATTAAGCGTGCACCCCTACTTTCTCAAGAGCATGCACTCAGCAATATCCAAGCTGCATGGCACCGGCGTGCCAATAACTGAAGCTGGTTCAATCCAGGAATAAGAAGCGTGAGAATCTATTAAGAACAGCGAGCCCCACTACCTGACACCGTTAAAGGGCCCTAACGACAAGCAATGGGTTGCTGAAGGTCATTTCTAGTTGGGACCTTCACAGATGGAAAGTACAAAGTGACGTGGCCATGTGTGTTTCTTCTCCTACAGAATGACACGAGGATGGAGTACACTAGGAAGGTGGTTATACAGTATAATATGGACTTCCTAACGACGCTGGATGAGAGGTTCTCCATCACATGCTTCCTACCTATTTCCAACATCTCAATCTCCAACACCATCTCCAAGGTCAACACCGGCAACATGTAAGTACATGTTTGACTTGGCATTTCAGAAGATGCTTTTTGATGAACATAGTGATTTTTTTGCATCGTCTTTTTTATTCTTGAGTACAAGACGTTTCAAGGCGTGTTCTGGCCCCATCATCAGGTAAAGCTCACAGGCAGTGTTAACAGTCACTGTGCAGTTTTACCTAATGATGGAGTCATAACAAGACCTGAAACGTTGTAGTCAAAATTAAAAAGATGTAACCCAGAAAATCTCAATGTTCGATATGTAAGTATATGTCTGCTTCTGTGTCTGTATCTGTGTTCGTATCTGTTTGTGTGTTTGTTTGTTTCTGTATCTGTGTTTTTGTCTTTGTGACTGTATCTGTGTCTGTATCTGTGTTTGTTTGTATCTATCCGTGTCTGTGTCTGTATCTGGATCTTTGTCCATATCTGTATATCAGTGTGTATTCATGTATGTGTCTGTGTCTGTCTCTATGTATGTGTGTATTTCTGTGTCTGTATCTGTTTGAGTCTGTGTCTTTGTGTCTGTATCTGTACTTGTATCTGTGTCTGCATCTATGTGTGTCTGTGTCTGTATCTGTATCTTTGTCCATATCTGTGTATCTGTGTCTGTTTACGTATGTGTCTGTGTCTGAATAAAAAGATAACCCAGAAAATCTCTATGTTTAGCATGTAAGCGCATGCCTGTGTTTGTGAAGGTGTTTGTGTTTGTGCCTGTCTTTGTGTCTTTATCTGTACCTGTATCTGTACATGTATGTGTTTGTGTCTTTATCTGTGTCTGTGCTTGTGTATATGTGTCTGTATCTGTATCTGTATCTTTGGTATTTGTGTCTGTATATGTATCTGTGTCTGTGTTTGTGTCTGTATCTTTATTTGTATCTGTGTCTGTATCTGTATCTGTGTCTGTACATGTATACGTGTCTTTGTCTGTATCTGCGTTTGTGAGTGAGTGAGTTTAGTTTTACGCCGCACTCAGCAACATTCCAGATATATGGCAGCCATATGTAAATAATCGAGTCTCGACCAGACAATCCAGTGATCAACAGTATGAACATCTGCGATCTGCGCATTTGGGAACCGATGATATGTGTCAACCAATTCAGCGAGCATGACCATCCGATCCCGTTAGGCGCCTCTTACGACAAGCATGGTCACCTTTTATGGCAAGCGTGGGTTGCTGAAGGCCTATTCTACCCTGGGACCTTCACGGGTCATCTGTGTCTGTGTATATGTATGTGTCTGTATCTGTTTCTATCTGCATCTGTCTGTGTCATATCATTGTCTGTCTTCGTCTTTGTTTGTGTTTGTGTTTGTATCTATATCTATATGTGTGTGTCTGTGTTTGTGTTCGCATCTGTATGTGTGCATGTCTGTCTATCTGTAACTGTGTTTGTGATTGTATCTGTGACTGTATCTGTGTCTGTTTTTGTATCTGTATGTGTGTATGTCTGTGAATCTGTAACTGTGTCTGTGTTTGTGATTGTGTCTGCGCCTGTATCTGTGCATGTGTTTGTATCTGTATATGTGTATGTCTGTGTATCTGTAACTGTGCCTGTTTTTGTGATTGTGACTGTGTATCTGCGTCTGCGTTTGTATCTTTATGTGTGTATGTGTGTGTATCTGTGTGTATCTGTAACTGTGTCTGTGTTTGTGATTGTGTTTGTGTATCTGCGTCTGCGTTTGTATCTGTATGTGTGTATGTGTGTATATCTATATTTCCACTTGTGTCTGCGTTTGTATCTGTATGTGAGTATGTCTGTATATCCGTATCTGTATCTGTGTCTGAGCCTGTATCTGTGTCTGTGTTTCTATCTGTATGTGTGTATGTATGTGTATCTGTGACTGTCCCCGTGTTTGTGATTGTGTCTGAGCCTGTATCTGTGTCTGTGTTTGTATCTGTACATGTGTATGTCTGTATATCTGTATCTCCATTTGTGTCTGCGTTTGTATCTGTACACGTGTATGTCTGTAAATCTGCATCTCCATTTGTGTCTGCGTTTGTATCTGTCCATGTGTATGTCTGTATATCTGTATCTCCATTTGTGTCTGCGTTTGTACCTGCATGCGTGTATGTCTGTATATCTGTATCTGTATCATTCTGTATCTGTATCTGTGTCTGTGTCTGTGTCTGTGTCTGTGTCTGTGTCTGTGATTGTGTTTGCATCGGTATCTGTGTCTTTGTTTGGACCTGTACATGTATACATGCCTGTGCCTTGTGTTTGTGAGAGTGTAACTTTAAATGTCGATGAGTGAGTATACCTTACTCATCGATATGAACGAGTCAGCGCGAATGAGTATTGTACTAATACGTGCGTACGTACCTCTCTCGACCCTAGTTGG
This sequence comes from Haliotis asinina, assembly GCF_037392515.1. NCBI lineage: Eukaryota > Metazoa > Mollusca > Gastropoda > Lepetellida > Haliotidae > Haliotis > Haliotis asinina. The sequence continues at coordinate 57,509,467 of NC_090280.1, read as the reverse complement.
TATTGGTGCCTAACTAAGCACATGTGCCGCACAAATGGGTATTGGTGCGTAAATAAGCACATGTGTCGTCATATTTTTCTAAACATTTCCAGGAACCTGAAAACAGTGGTCCGAGAAGATGCCATCAAACCGGTTGTCCTTTACATTTTCGCTGATGGAGAGATGGTTGAGGTGAATTCGGCCATTGAGGTCGGCTCGGATCTCGATCTCTACTTCAACATAGCGGGAGGTAGGTAGTCAGGGACCAGACATGTAACAAGAAGTAGATAGTCAGGGACCAGTCATTAAACATGAAGTGAGCACACATGGGTCAGTCATTAAACAGGGAGTAGGTAGTAGGTAGTAAAGGACTAGTCACTTAACGGGAAGTAGGTAGGAATGGACTAGTCATTTAACAGGGAATAGTAGTGAGGAACCAGTCACTGACAGTATTTTTGTACCTATGACCATCCAATCATTGCCAGTATGTCTGTTCTTGTCGCTTAAAGAGTACAAGTCCATGCGGATCCTGTCAGGGGAGGCTAACAACATGCTGACCAACGGCAGCAGAACGCTCAAGCTGATCGAAAACAGGTATTGATGGAATGAATGAGTTTTGTTAAACACCGCAGTGAACGGCACTATTCGTGTCGTGGAAATATCGAAGCCTGTATAACAAACAAATGGCAGTTAGCATGAACAAATACAAATGACACTAACTGGATCTCACCATGCAACCTCTTATCCACATTAGACACGTAAAATATATGGCTTGAAATTAGATCTTCAGCAACCCATGCTTGTCCTAAAAGAGATCGAGTGATCAGTGATCATGGTTGACACTAAGTCTTGTCATTGTATCCAAATTTAGAGATATGTAGATTGTTGCTGATGCTGTTGATCACTGGATTGTCTGGACCCGACTCGATTATTTACAGACAGCTACCATAAAGCTTGCCTGCTGCTGAGTGCGGCATGAAATAGTGGCAATGTTCAAGGTTCTGTCCCAGCTTTGTAGGATCAGGTGATGACAGATCATTCTTGTTACGACTGACGATGAGTGCTCGCTTGCCCCAGTCAAAACTATTGTCTTAGCGTCTAGATACCAAACCCATCCGTTACCACTCGCCCTTTTCTTTCTGGAATAGCACGAGTTGGCATCAAATGATATTATTCCGTGCGTAACAGTCAGATGTTTTTGCGCCGGATTTATAGTACAGTCCATTCAAATACAATACCATAGATCAACATTGCCATCCCACTCCGACTTAGCGTATGTAGTGACACCGAGCCTGACGGTCCTCGCTTCAGCCTCACAATTCCCAGCGCAAGACAGGGTACCAGCAAAAGCCATTACGTGACAAGGGATTGCACGTGACCCATTCTTCAAGAGAAATAAGGAAGATTTTCCTGGTGCTTCGCTCGATACCTTGACCGCCTGAAATTCATTTTGTTCCACATCTGTGACCTGAGCACAGACTTTTCATTTAAAAATAAAATTGCTCAATTAAACGTTTTGTCCACAAAGGACAAGGTATGATAGAGGCCCTTACTGGCCCACAACATGTCATGATTATCAAAATTTTACAACACGATAATTTTAGCATAAAAGGAGCTAAATTAATTGTCGAAGTTACCTCTAATTGCATTTTTATGTTTCTAGTGTTGTTAGTTTTCCTCTTTGAAGACCTCAAAGTTAACATATTTTACAATATCTTCTAGAAACCTACATTTTCTGATTTTCAGAGTGATAGAAAAGTGTGAGCAAAAGCGTGACCCATCCCAATTTTTTCACCACATATAAAGCGAGTAAATTAGAATGTACACCTAAAAAATTGTGGTGGGTCACGCTTTTGCTCACATCAAAATCTTTAAAAAAGTACATTTTTTTCGGTTTATGAAATTGCCCCATACAACATCTCAAAAAGTAAACATTGACATAAACTAACATCTTTAAAAACAATCCATAACACTTACACTTCTGTGCCATGATACATTATATTTTGAATGGTTTTGTGCTCTAAAATACACATCGTTATTAAAATTTTCTATATCATAAGGCAATCACAAGGCAGATTTATGGGAGGTAAACATTGGTGTTTGGTTGTTGGTCTCTGCTAGAAAAGTAAGAAGATGTCTGAAGATTTTCAAAATATGATCAAGCAGTACTGTAAAGGTGAAAATCTTTGTTATTGTGTAAGAATTTGATCATAGTTTTTCTATCAACTGTGTATCAAACACCTTTGAGTCACTTGTCACTGTCAAAATAACACTGTCATTCAACAGGATTGCCATGTATAAACATATGCATTTTCCAAGAACTTATGTACCTTGATGTTTCCAATGACATATTAGATTTCAATTAACCAAAATGACTACACTTAACTGTATGAAAAGGATGTTTTAGCTAGAATAAGAACATTGTGTCAAGGTCTAGCAGGTGATGAACACAAGCAGACGTCAAGTCATACATAGTTGTAAAGTGTAATATATAAGCTTAAATTCACACTGGGAGGCAAAGGAATATGTAGCCTAATGGTTTCAATAGTGGACTGTAGGTCTTTTTTGTTATCAGACATGCAGGTTCAAATCCATGTAACTTTTCTTTCTTTTTTTCAAAGTTTGTTTATCAAGCCTACAATGTTTAACTAAACTGTTTCACATCAAATCCAAATATTGTAATTTTTTTCTTAAGGGTCACATGCAACCAAAAAATCAAACATAATTAAAACACATTTATCACTTATTCATGACATATAATATACACTGCTGCTTTTAAAAAAACAAATAAACAGAATTATAAGCGTACAATCGCGATTCAAAAGTGCAATATTTTGTACTTGGGCTTACTTCCCCCGAAACGAAGCCCTCGGGAGACCGAACCCAGTCATAGCGGGTGGATATGCACTCAAGTGTAACGACGGTTTCCGATTGGCTGTTTCATTTGCTGATATGCCGAGGGTTCATTGTGTGTACAGAAAGATGATCTGTTTGATGGGCATGTTAGAAGTATAGCCAGTCACAAGAAAGTAAGATTCTTTATGGATAACAACTTCTTTTTGTGTAGTTGATGCGTCGTTTCAATATGGATTCATATACTGTTGTCAAACAAAATCATATACACTAAAACAAGTCGTTATCCATGAAGAATGTATATAGAGATGTTGGGTTTGCAAAATACATGTTCTCTGAATTTTCGTTCGATCCAATCAAAAATTATCTCAGCAGAGTTGGTGAACTGGAAACTGTCGTTCGTCCAAGTACAAAGCAGGACTTGAAGCTGACAAGAGTTTGCACCAGTTTCCGTCAGATCCAGTCATCCGGGAAAAATGAATGTAGTTTGTTTGCAACCCACAGACATAAAAACATGTCATGTGTATCACACGTGCCTAGTTACATAATGTGGCAGACACGGGACTCGGGTGCACGAGTCATAAATCATCTTATTTTCTTTATGTCGTATAGTCTGATAGGTGTTAAGTTCAAATTGCACGTGGTCAATGATTGAAGCTGTGTATTGCATGTTGTCTTTAGCAGACAGACAGGCAGACATATAGGTGTGAATAAACCAGACACTGAGCTTTCTCTGTGACAGAGACTGCTTACCACAATCAACAAGGTTTTTGACGTAACGAGTAGATTATGTACTTGTTTGTGTACACAACCAAGATTAGACTACTGCTCACGACCTCAGACTCTGGGCATGCATACTGTTTCAAGCTCCGCAAACCTAATCACTGCGCATGCGTTATGGATAAGTTGTGAATAATTACTCTGTGAAGTCTTTTGAATACTGACTTTAACATGTGCATGGTGTTGATATGAACCTGCACTGACAATGAAATTTCACCCGAAATGGGCCCCTTTGAGGTCAAGACATGTGATTTTTAGTGCAACATGGTTGGCTATTGTAATAACATATGATGATTGAGATGTTAACTGTATATTTGCTAAAACTGGTTGTAAATGCTGACCTGTACCACTTACTAGTTAGAATGAAGCTGTGCCCAAAATGAAGCTTCATCCAAAACAAGCCCCTGTGATTCTTAGTGCAACATGATTGGTTATCATGCTTACATGTTGTACAATGGACCCATGGATTACATTTGGAAAGATTGCTGTGAATAATGACTGAGTTTTGGGGACACAATTGGCAAGTAATTGAATTAACAATGTTTTGCAACCCTAATTGGGCCCCTTGAAGTTAAAACATTATGACTGACATTGACATGTTTTTCAGCATGACTACCTGTCGTAAAACTGCTGTAATATGTATGTAAATAAAATAACAGTTGTAAATAAGCCATTATGGCACACTGATATTTCAGACTTCTTGTTATTTTTCATGGGAATTGAAAAAACCCATTTTGGGCCCTTCTGCAGAAAAAATACACCTCAGAACATATAAAATATAGCATTTTTATGCAAAGCTAACTTGTCTCTAAACAAATAAGATGTTTTCAGCCAATTCTGTTAGTGGGCCAAAAACCACCCCTACCATACCTTGTCCTTTCACCAAATTATACAAAAGACGTTTAGTAGACATTCTTAGATGTTCAGATAATGGTAGGTTAGGGAGTGGAAACCAATACATGTAGTTGGACGTCCCATTTACTAAAAAAGATATTATGAAAATCTTTCTCAAGTGTTAGCAATGAGCGTTCACCTGCTGAATGTTTCATGAACATGAGAAGAATTTGATAACACAAATATACTACATACGGAGGGAACTTAATTATATTCTTGCTTTTGCTTAGCATCTCGATTACTTCATGCCATTCCTAAGTCGGTCATCCTAGACGTTTGTTAAGAAACGTGTCTGGGCCGATGAAGATCTGGGTTAGAATCGGTCTACAGCAACCCGCGCTTGTCGTAAGAACCGACTGATGGGGTCGGATGGTCAGACTCGTTGACGTCTGTCACACATGTCATCGCATCCGTGATGGATGCTCGTGGTGGTGATCACTGGATAGTGTTACAGACTACCATCAGGAATATTGCTGAGTGCGGCGTTAATTATAAATCAAATTGAACAAATGAACATAACATCATGGTTTAGTTGTGATAATGCCAACATTTCTATCTCCAGCTGTGTCCATCCCGATGCCTACTCTGTGGTCAAGAAAGGACCACACCTAGACACGCAGAACGACAGCAGTTTGATCATCTTGAAGCTGATGGCGTTCAAGTTTGTCGGCAGCGACAGTGTCTCCTTCCGCTTCAGCATCAAAGTGTGCGTGGCCGTCAACAAAGCCGATTGCGATCCTGTAAGGACTCATTTATTACCTTAACATCGTCCACATTGCTGAGTGATTCAGATAAAACATAAAAAAGGTAGAAAAATCTTGAATATGTGGGGCATGGTGGGCGAGCTGGCTAAAGCGCAAGGCTAGTGGCCTAGCGGGCTTAAGGTGACGGGATCGATCCCACCTGTGACCTGGTGTGAAAGCCTTGGAGTCAGCTTTATGTGCATATTCTTTCAGTTTTGTCACAACCCTGTGCTCTAAAAAGAGCCCACGAATTCCTTGGTATATAGCCAGATGGTGGCCACACGAATACATGCAAACACCTAATTGCGGGTACAGCAACGGGTAGTAAAACTTGGAAAAAATGCTGTGAATATCTACCTCGTAAGGACGAGACAGCCACATTAACACGGTGCACCTAGTGGCTGCAAGAGTTGTATGATCCCCAGTGAGTTGAGATTGATAACTGTGCTGTTTGAGAGTGACATCCTATGATCGAGGGGAAATCAAAGCGTCTTTGGGCAAATGATCTGTATATTGGCGCTATACAAGTATATATAAATAAAAATAAAAATAAATAATATATATGTTCATCGCAACTCTCAATGCTGATTGCTCATTTGAAACGTTATGACGCCACCCTGGTTTACGGTTGGTAATGCGTCACCCACTGCTGTGACTTATTATAAAAGGCTTGTGAGTCCCTTTAATAAAATAGCAAAATAAAATACATACGAGTCGATAATATTCAATTACATATTGGGGGAAGTGGGGTAGCCTAGTGGTTACAGCGTTCGCTCGTCACGCCGAATACTCGGGTTCGATACTTCACATGGGTACAATGTGTAAGCTCATGTATATGTCTGGTGAACACCACCGTGATATTGCTGGAATATTGCTTAAAGCGGCGTAAAACCAAAGCCACTCACTCACTCAGAATTGAAAATCGAATAATCCATTGAATACAATGGCTGATTGTACATATTTTTAACAAATACTTTTGGATCACAAATCCTAATACTGGGTTACAAATCTAAAATATTTTAGATGCACTGACTGAAGATTGTTGACAGCTGTTGAAAGTTAAATGTAGACGAGGCCTCTTGAAACGTCGTTGTCAGCAGACAAATGAACGTAAATCCAAACTAGTCCCCTCATACATATTAGCAAACATCCCTATTACAGCCCCCACTTTTAGCATATTAAAAAAACACAGGCAAAGTTCACGGAGTTCGAATCCCCATCCAGCGCTTTAATCTTTTGTTACCCTTAATAACTAAATGTTAAACAGTGTGACATAATCAGAAAAAAACACATCCTCAATACAATAGTAACAATTAGATGAAGTTTGAAGGGTTTCTTTCAAATGACACCAGTGTATACACCGACGATATATTTCAGAAAACCGAAACGTAACATGACATGTTTTACTTATTTCAAAAAATATTTTAAAAATTTTTTAATTTAAAACCATTGTACAGCACACATCAGATTAAGTATTTTTTTATTATGTTTTTGCGTTTAAGTTTTAGTAGCCGTCAGGTATCTTGTAATACGTGGCCATGTATTCGAAGGTTGATTGTGCTGCTGGAAAAGGAAAGGGTTACGGTCGGAAGAAGCGAAATGCCCCGGATGAAACAACTGTTGAAGGCGTGATCAAGATACGTAATCCCACATTAATTACAGAAAGAGGTGGGTGTTACAGTGGTTACAGTACTGGTTACATAGCGTTTCTGCCTAATTCTGCAAAATGCAGAAAGAAATCTGTATCTGAACACAACTTTGTTTTTATATATGCTGAAGTCTTCCTGTTTGGTAAGCGTCTAAAAGAGATACCAAATGATAAAGGTGTTCTTGAAAATAAGGATACGATTAATAATTATCGCATCCAAAGAAAACACTAATGGTCTTGCCTGACACGAGAATTCGCTGACACTTATTTATCAGTCAAACCGATCGAGTGAAGGTAATATGTACAGAGCAGCAACGATGAAATCATCAAATGTTATTTCAGATATAATAGCTGTCTCTTATTATTTCCTTAAAAAACAAATATACAGTTAAAGAACTCTTACACTGATAAAAACAAATACGTGCTCTGTATTGTTTTCCAAAGGCGACAACAAAGATTGCTCACTGCCAGGGGAGGTAATTGCCACACTGACTGCAATGGCTGTAGTTATCGTCATTTTGATGTTGATGTCGTCGATCATGCTGGTGAGGAGTGTGGTACACCGTCGCTGCAAACAGACAAGCTGTTGAAGATCAGTCTCAGAGAAACCCCTTCTGTCAACCAGTTCTGTGCATTAAGATGTAGTTTTCTCCAGTTCTGCTATAATGTTGAATAATTACCGAGGATTGATATAAAGGGACTCACACTCTCATGTATCCATTTTCACCTTTGATATACCACATCGACAATCTACATTTTATCTCAGCACCTTCGAAATAAACTCACACACGGCACTGTGTCCATTGCATACCTACGAAACGCAAGTTTCGCTTTTGAGCTATCTCCCTTTTCGATTTGGCGATCTTTCTAAACCTACTGCATGACAAGGGTTTGGCTGCCTCCCAGAGTTGCAGCACTTACACGCTGATGTAGATCACAATATTGTAAACACATACAAACATCAGATCCTCACATATATGAAAATGAAATATGTAATGATTTTAATCTTAAACAAGTATACTTAGTAAAAAAAGTATCAATAAATTATGATTTATGTGTTATGGTATTGCGATGAGTTTGCTTTATGTGACCATTTGTTCAAGGCATGAAGTTGAACTGTCTCCCCTGTGGCATAAGTAACTGCACAAATGCATGACTAATAAACCAACGGTACGGGTTTACAAAAGGAGAAAAGGTTAAAGCTCTATTTTTTCAGAACCGATTTCGCCTCTCAACATCAAAGTTGGTATTATTGACGCCAGGGCAAGGACTGCCCAGTATTGCAGTTCTCTGTGTAGAGTTGTGTCCCTGGTCCCTCGCCCCTATTTTGTTTGTTGGTCAGTCAGCACCACACACGTGTTTCATCCAGGTGGTCAAGACATGGAACGCTTTCCACACAGCCCGGGCCTTGATTTTCGAAGTTCTCTTAGCGCTAAGATAATCGTAGTTAATGTTAATGCGTGGCACTTACGACAATCTTAGCGCTAAGAGAGCTTCGAAAATCTAGGCCCTGGTTCGTAACATTACGACCTATCGTAGCTTATCATAGGCTTACGAATAACATAGCGCTTCGAACGTATCGTAGTCTCCGGATCCTGGTACCCTATCCACAAAGCCTTCGTAATAATACACTTTTCGTAAGCATATGATTAAATATACACTAAACGCCAATAGAAACTTTACCCGCCTTCTTCAATGACGGAGGCACCTATCCTTAGCTATCGTTGTGTGGTTTGCCTATGGTTTACCCTAGTCTCTCTTCAGCGCTGAATAAGTTTTGTATACGTTGGCATCGGAGGGCGAAGCAACAGCATTATACGTAAACCCCATATGCAGCATCCCGATGGCGCTCTCTCGCTCTTCAGCTGTAAAACGATGCATAGTTCTCGTACTTCTGTATCATACCATGCATTCTATAGCTAGTCTCTCTTTATACCACGCTGAATCATTCTACGCGTGAAACGGATACAAACACTGTAGTCCAGGAGGAGGCAGCTGAAAAATCTGATATCGTAGCCTCCCCAGTACTCATTTGGTTTGACACTATTTTCAGTCAGTATGATGTCTTGGGCTCATGAAAAGGCCTGTAATACTCTCAGATTGTGGTATCAGGTTCTTTTCACAGGCCATTCTATGTGGTGGAGGTCTGTGAGCATTTTCATGACATTTGGTTTGCTGCCCGACAACATCTCAAAGTTAATCATGGATAGTTTTACTACTATCAATCTGATCACTTTCATTTTGACTTTTGTGTATTGCTAAAAGGATGTAGAATTTGACATATTTTTGCTTTTGAAAATAATCAAAATGGCCGCCATTTTGGCCGCCATCTTGAATTGTCGTGTGTTGCCTTCTCGGCAATTAAATTTACATAAAGATTGACACCGAATGTGTCCATTTAGATCCAATGTTGATACTTTTGATGTTTTTTGACACCCTTTCTCTTCTAGGGTGGTGGCTTGTGCACAAAACAAGTAACTTTGTATGGTCATATCGTGGTAATATAATGTTTTACAGCTTATTCTTTGGGACAGGGGATTTTAGCGATTCTCCGACCTTTCATGGAAATGTTTGGTGGTGATTTATTTATTGAAAGTTTTCATTATTCTTGTAACTAGAATCAGTTCCACGGGGAGCAGAATCTCTCGACATCAGAACACCAGAAAAGGGATAAGATGGCCATCACAAATGCTCCAACCATGGTCAACTGGTGAAGGAATGTGATTGGCTGCAGATACTGTTTCCAAACATGCACTTGGTAGTTTACTTGCTCAATGTGATATTCTAGACAGCTGGATGTTGGTTGGAGCTTTTCATTTAATGTCTTGCCTCATGTACATGCATCACTGGATTGTTTGGTACATACATTGAACTGAACGTCTGTGCGACCTGGTAATGTTGACAGGCTTTTGTATTGTAAGTTCTGGTTTGTAGATATCATAATACGCCCGTGTACTGATGCATTTTTGTCGGACTTGTTTCTGGATGTGTTTCTGTGTTGGCAATGTATGGCAGTGCATGGCAAAATCAAGCACTCCTACACGGCGATAAAGTCGGGCACATCCGATTTCCATGGACAAAAACCGTTCTTCTCGAGTTCACAACTTTCAAAAACAAAGCATCAAAACAAACAAGTACAATTGGACCAGCTGGGCGGATTATGTGTTTTAATGTCATCAGTCCTAACAGGGAACAGTACCAAATCCTCGAACACCAGCATTGTTGCCGCAGAATGTGTCTAAATTGACCTTGTTCAAATTTGGGATTTGAACCAGGCCAAAGGTAACTGAAGCCCGACACGTAAAACCAGAGATAAAAAAACTTTTTTTCAAAAAAACAAAACAACAACTCTGGAACCGTGTTCCCTCAACGTACGCAACACCACCTCTTCTACTGGAGGGTTTACAGTAGTAGACCCGCATAGTTCATTGTCACAAAATGTCCGAACAGTAAAACATCCATATCCCGTTCCAGGAGAATCTTCTGTCCATGGAATGTCTTCTTGACAGTCGTCCTGCCTCTGGGGGACTTCAGGGTCCATTTCCGCCCCCAGAACGATGGCATCCACGCTCCTGATAACAAAGGTAGACATATTTTACATCATTGGTACTGTGTGTATTAATGCAAAATATATGCCTCCTCGAGAAAACAGCTCAAACATGAAACTCAGGTTGTGACTTTGCAGTAGACGTCATTGTAAACAAGGAGGCATTTTATGTTTTCTTTGAAAGATCGTTTGAAAAAACACAGTTGCTTCAGTGCGACGGTTCTACTAATAAAGGTAAATAGTATACTACATCAGTTATACTTCCCACACATATTAAGACTGCATGAGTGTTGTTTTTATACCGCTTTTACCAATATTCCAGCTATATCACGGTGAGAAACAACAAATATATGCTTCACACATCTTTCCTATATGGGAAATCGAATTAGGGTTCTTTGGAGCGTCATGAGCGAACACTTTAACCATTCGGTTATTCGACGATCCCCATAGATTTAAATGCAAAACAAATATGTCGGGACGTGAAAAACAAATTTTAACCTAAATATTAAACTGACATATTACCAGTACCAGTACACTGACTCTCAAAGTGATCATCCGGGACTTGCTTTGTCTCGAACTACCTACTGAAGGACGGAATGGTGGGTTAACACTAAGTTATGCCATTTATAGATAGCATGGTACAGGGCATGCACGAAGGGGGCCCTATCTACACTACCACCTAAATCTACCAGTCAAGTGCAGTCAACATTGGGCCTACTGGGGATGCTGAAAAGACTGGGGCCACAGAGTGTGCCAACCCTAAACTAGCTTGGTTGCTGTAACAACCATCCTGACCGTACAATCAGGCCCTAGCACCGAACCAACTCCATGTACAGTCGGCAGGGGGCTACGCGGAGAGCGGATGTACGATGGAGCCACCATGAGACAAAAGCTCATCCCATCTGTCCCTCTGAAAGCCAGTGTACTAAAGTCCGGGTGGAAGGGTTTAGAGGGACACAACACCAAATCCAGAATGTGCCAGGGTTCCTGCGTCTGAAAGAAATGAGTTATGCATAAGCATCAGGAATCACATTTCTCGCGGATGTAGATTGGTTAAACAACAGCGAGTAAGTGTGGTTTTATGCCACTTTGGCAATATTCCAACGACGGGCCTCACAGGTGTGCGTGAGACATAGTATTTAAGAGGGGACTCAAACACTGGCACTGAACATGGCGTGCCAACACTTGAACAACTAGGCTACACTACCACTCCGTTTACATGCAGAGACCAGTATCAACCTTTCCCATATATACCTAAATGGCTGTATACTATGAGAGAATGAGTGTGCACTGTATATTAAACAAATATTCATGAAGACGCTTATATTGTCTTCCAAATAGAGTTGGAAACACCTGCCTGACTAGTCCTCTGTCGCCCTTCCGAAGAATCCTTGAAGTCGTCCTACCTCTCCAGGATTTCAAGACTTTCTGTCCCCACGACGAATATTTCACATCATTGTGAGTCGGTGCTTAGACTCCAAGCGAACTTCAGTCGCTTGCTTAAAGTGTGCAGCTGGAAACGACAAAGGGCAAACCAGACACCATACTCAACCTAATCCCAGTCGCCGAACCCGAAACAAAGGGTTAAAGCTATTGAAAACACCCCAATCACAAGTGCTAGCACAGAGACATGTTTTCTGATTTAGTGTGAGCCAAGTTAGACCTGGTAATATTCTTTGTTGAAACAAAACGAAACAAAAGTTTCTGTCTTTAATTACAGATTTATTTATGTAAGACAATATAATTAAAATATAATCAACGGCTAATACAATACAGGTATGACGCATTGTAAATTTAAAATTACAAGTTAAACCCAAAGCAACATAGGTGACATAGATCATTCAATACAAATGAATTAAAACAAACAGTCGTTCGTGGGTGAGAATGTTGTAAATTGTGATGTGCTTATCACTGCTCATCGCATTCGTGACTCACTCGTGTTACTCTTTGATTACAGTCTGTTTGTCGTGAAAACGTACCGTTGAATGTCTCTTTAAACAAAAATTAAATCAGAAAAAGTGAACTTAAGATTGCAAATTCATATAATTTTACCTTGTCAATTCAGCATTTAATTCTCAGTATTTTATTGAACTTAGGATGAAAGTTGTTTAACAAACGTTCAAAATTTCGAATCAATTTTTTTGCTTGTATTACAAGGGGGTATGCACATTAAATTAAACGCCGAGAAGAAGTTTGGTTGGTCTAAAGTAACCCTCATCACGTACCGCACGTGCTCTTGCTTCACTGTTCTAACTGCTGCGCTTAAACCCTGGCAATACAAACCAGTAATAACGATTTGAATCGATGATCGTTTGTTAAACAGCTTTTAACTTAGGTTGAATAAAATTCTAAGACTTAAATTTTCAATTGTCAAGAAATAATTACGTGGATTCGAAATATTAATATCACTATGTCTGGTTTACTTTTTGTTTAAAGTGAGAAATCATCTCAACATGAGGCACCACCATCACATTCACCAATACATGGCGCACCACCACCGGCATTACATGGGACACCAAAACATCCACCAATGCATGGGACACCACCACCACATGCACCACTACATATAGCCACCACAGCCACAGATACAACAAAAACAGCTGATTCTAGTTACAAGAATAATGTAAGCTGTAAAACATTATATCACCACGACACGACAAGCCACCACCCTAGAAGAGACAAGTGTCAAAAAACATCAAAAGTGTCAACATTGGATGTAAATGGATACATTCGGTGTCAATCTTTATGTAAATTTAACTGCCGAGAAGGCAACACACAATTCAAGATGGTGGCCAAAATGGCGGCCATTTTAATTACATGTATTTTCAAAAGCAAAAATCTGTCAAATTCTACATCCTTTTAGCAATACACAAAAGTCAAAATGAAAGTGATCAGACTGATAGTAGTAAAACTATCCATGATTAACTTTGAGATGTTGTCGGGCAGCAAACCAAATGTCATGTAAATGCTCACAGACTCCCACCATGTAAAATGGCCTGTGAAAAAAGAATGATACCACAATCTGAGAGTATTACAGGCCATTTCATGAGCCCAAGACATCATACTAACTAAAAATAGTGTCAAACCAAATGAATACTGGGGAGGCTACGAAATCCTGTTTCTAGGCCCTTTTCTCCCCCCGGACTACTGTTTGACTATTGCTACGTTTTGGCGAGTGATTTTGCTATGTGTAAACAGAAAATGGAAAAATGTTACTTTTCAAGCACAAATGTTAAAGGTAATTTCAGAAGTTTCTAAACACTTTTCACAATAACAAAGACACGTGTTACTTGTTTTCACTTAAGCAAATCAGCAGAAAATATTATGAAACACTGCGAATGATTCTTTTATTATTTTACTCACTGTAAACCAGTTATTTCTTGTTTTAATAGTTAAAAATCGTGACTTTTCAAAGCAGAATTTTATTTGAACCTTTCTTTCGGACATCTTAATCACTGGTATTGGTTTAATTCGGCATGGTCGAAAATAGGATAATTTAATTCTTCTGAAAAAGATGCAGAAACATGAATCCATTTGAGAATTGTTTCCATGGCTTGCATTAAGCTGCGTTGTTCAACTTCCTTGTATGCCAGTGCCTTTAAGTTAGCAACAGCTGGACATGGGTCAGAGTTTTAAGATAGAATAGTATGTTACACCCCCATGTGTCATGTACAATATCAATTGCAGTCCCACCACCGTTTCCTATGAATATTAATCCCCCACCCACCACCACTACTCCCTCCACCGTCCCCTTAGCCGTGAATTTTGAAGTAGCCCTCATACAGTTTTACGCCGCTTTGAGCATGGGTGGGTTCCACGTGAGATCGTTTTAACATATCCGACACACCCACCACATTCTTTCACATGACGGCTGGTCGCGATGTTTACAAACCCATTTTCCTAAAACACGTTACTCTCTTAAAACATACTCGCCTAGTACTACTCTGAGCTGCCCCGTAATTGTATTAGCCATCGGAGTACAAAACGTAACACGCGCCTACTTGTATGGAGTAAATCCCCTGGCACACCTGTAGTTCAACATAGATTAAAGTTAATGGACATTAAATCCTGTCTCTACTGCGTCTCACGACAACTTAAGACAATCTTTAACCTGTTTGTCAAGCTGTTCGTCTTGAACGATTCGTCATCGTTCATCATGGTTAACTGACGGGTGGGAGTTTAGGGAATAATGTGCTCTGTACTTACCGTCACACTTGGAGTACATATCTTCCAGATATGTTTGTTTGTTTGCTTGCTTCTGTGTATGTATGTATGTATGTATGTATGTATGTATGTATGTATGTATGTATGTATGTATGTATGTATGTATGTATGTATGTATGTATGTATGTATGTATGTATGTATGTATGTTTATTTGTTTATTTGTTTGTTTTATTTAGCCGCATTCCGACGATCAGTAAATACTCGAGTCATGACGAAATGACCCAGTGGATGATATCATGAGCTCGGACAACTCCCTCTAAGCACCTAAGCCGCAGGAACGTTGCTGCAATATTGATCAAAGCAGCGTAAAACTAAACTCACTCACTCACTCAAAGCCCCTCAGAATGGTTAAAACTTATACGTACTTCAATGTCTAATAAAGACTATGTATGAGCTATCCTCACGTGTCGTTCTTTAATGTAAGCTCACTATAATAAGCGTCGGTTGTATCAAAAGTTCCGTTATTAATAAATGATTAATTTAATTTTATAAGATCTAACAGTTAATTGAATTTTTTTTTAAAAAAAACAAATTAGCTTTTAGTAGTTATTGGCAGC
This sequence comes from Haliotis asinina, assembly GCF_037392515.1. Classification (NCBI taxonomy): domain Eukaryota; kingdom Metazoa; phylum Mollusca; class Gastropoda; order Lepetellida; family Haliotidae; genus Haliotis; species Haliotis asinina. The sequence goes on along the minus strand of NC_090280.1, from coordinate 57,494,241 downwards.
GGTAAAAGTGGTTGTTATCAAAGGAGTTTCCCTTTCTAGTCATCTGCCAGGCGCCGTGACTGTAAATCTGTAAGCCATACATACCACATACATAATATCATTCAGTAACGGACATGTTTGAATGTAAAGTTTTTGTATCGATCGCGCATTTCTTCAACGTATCAACGCATACTCGCATGCATGTTTGGTTGAAGAACAGGATCATGTTAGCCAAAATCTTCATTACGATAATTCATGTTGATTGTCCGCAATTTTGATAAAGATAGTATAGAATCGGATACAATCGAATAAAATGGCAAATTCACTAATATAAGTTTAAGAATGCGTTATGGTATCAAAGATTTTCAGAACGTAAACAACGCGCTGTACACAATACTGAAGGAAAAAAGAGTTATTTATTGATATTCATCTTTTTCGGGCATTTTACGATGTTATAAACGATGAAATATATTTCCCCGAGGCACATCACATTAACCTGCATGATCCTTACATTAGGTGACAATTGCATGAACATAAGGTTCATTGACAATGCTTCAAAACTCTCTCTAATAGTACCGGTTTTCAGTCCTACATATCTTGGCCATCATGTAATTATAGCGCATTAAACTCACCCAATGGACATGGTAGGTTGTACAGCATTATCTAGTGGTGAATATCCGTATATCTACCTACGCTGTGATTGGGTGGAAAGGTTACGGTTTGACAACCAACGCTTTGATTAGTAGAATATAAAAGATCAGTATATGAAATGCTTACTATAATGTACTTGATCGGAATATGATTTGCTGAGATGGTTGTCTCTGTGACCAGGGTATCAACGCAGAAGCATCACGTCACGAGGTAAACCTTCTTAATTGTTATTGTTTATTCAGAAAATAGAATATAATTAACAGTATGGACACAAATAATGTATCAGGTGATCTCAGAGCGAGTGATTTAAGGTTTACACTGTGTTTAGCAACATTCCAGAAATATCAAGGCGGGGACAACAGAAATGGGTTTGTTACTTTGTACCCATGTTGGGAATCGAACCCGGGTCCTCAAACGTATTAATCAAAAGACTTCCCACTGTCCCAGGTGATATCAGCTGTTGTCACTTAAATGACAAAAAAGCTAAAACTGTATACGTGACAGTTTAGCTGGGTTTTTTTTAACCAACAAATGCAAAGCTCACTGAAGAACTCTTTTTCCATTAAAATGTTTCTGACAAGAGCCTGGGTGATTGCTGTATTCAGTTAACAGTGGTTCTAGTATAGAGTATAGTGGTAGAATGCTCAGATGAATTAACCTTGGTCATTTGACAGATTGATGGTAGAATATTTTGAACTGTTTCCTTGTGTTTTCCCTGCAACCATTACATATTCTAACCATATGTCGAGACACGAGAAGATGCGGGTCGAAATTGGTCTTCAGCAAACCATACTTGTCGTAAGAGGCGACTAACGGGTTCTCGGTCATGTTTCGATCACGTGTTTGGCGCATATTATATCCTAACTGCTTAGACCGATGCTCGTGCTGATCACAGGATTGTCTGATCCAGACCCAATTATTTAAAGACCCCCGCTATATACATGTAGCTGGAATACTGCTGAGTGTGGCGTTAAACAACGAGCTAACTAACCATATGTCGAACACATGCTTGATATAGATACCAGCAACTGTGTCAGTAAGGATGAAAGGAGCTGAAATTGACGCTTTCCTTAACATTACATCACGTCTGTTTTCTTGTAGGTTCTACACTATGCATACGTTGAGTAACTTCGGAATCGTCCTGCTGGCTATTCAGTGTATGTATTAGATCATCAGTTACAAGATGAGTCTTTTTTACTTGTGTCATTCAAGACATGGGAGGTGACGATATCACACCGTTGTCGCTACACTCTGTCTGACGGTTCATTAGCATCACGTTAAACCAGTCCAGTGTACCATTCGGACTGCAACAAGGCATGAAGTCATCATTGATTCTCAGTGCATCCAGTGATATAGCTGACTGAGGCGACACACAACAAATTATTTATGCTGTATGCCCTCCCGTGAGCGCACTTCTCTTTCGTCTTGAGAATCGGTAAAACATAGAATCACTTCGAGAAAAACAAAACAAAAATAAAGGTCGAGAATTACTTTAGGAAAAACGAGACAAAAGTGATGACAGAAGAATATTAATTTCATTTTAGTTCATGTATACATAATAGGAGATTAATCAAACACTGAATACAAAATACCTTAAGACCCCACAGAATATTTGTCGCAATAATCACCATCTGTCAACGTATATAACTGATAACGATATGCTTGAAGTGTTAAAGGTGCCTTTTCACCCAGTGCAATAGGTTTCAGGGGTATATCTGGCCTAGTCAATCACTGGATTGTAGATTATCTATAGATCGTCTTCATATAGCTAGGGTATTGCTCAGTGCAGCGTTAAAGAAAGCAAAGAAGGTATACACCACCAGACATACTGTTACATGGAACTATTTTAAGTGTATTGAACAAGTCTACAATCGCACTAGGTCAAGCAACATTTGACTGCCGGCGACCGACCCAGGATTGCAAGAGTGGCGGAACATGCACTTACGTCTCCCCAACGTGCACCTGTCCCGGAGGTGCCTCGCCAACCCACGAGGGACATGACTGCGGCCTGCTCATCAGTAAGACTCAAAACTCAAAATTACCCACGTGTTACAAGATTCCAGTACATAATTCCAGCTCACTATGGCTATACATGCATGTTAGAAAATTTTGTCATTCATAAAATATTCGGACAATTATGCATTTTGTTTTGACCTTCGTTTCATGCAATGCTCCTATTATGGCCACTCCATACCGTGGATTTATGTAATTCTAGAAAATATAACAACTGATTATTGATTGGCACAGAAGGAACGGGTTGTTGCAAATAATAATAATAATGTGCCAGATGGAATAATTGTCCGAATTCAGAGAATAGTCAATGGGTATTCTGTTGCTGTCGTCAAAAACTAAACATATTCAGAGGCGAATAACTGTAACAACACTGTCATCATGTATGTTTTACATATTCGCATATATACCCGGCAACATTATCGTTTTATTTCACCATGCCCTTTGTCTCACGCAGCTTTCCGATTTTCTTTACAGGTACTAAAGGTGCTCTATCATGTGTTACAACTGACCCTTGCGTTGCTGGTCAAGGTGACTGCTACGATGACGGGGCAGGCGGCATGTGTTACTGCTCCAGCGACTACTACGGCCCTACGTGCGCTGAACAACGATGTAGGTGATAGGTTCATGACAAGTATTGTGGATATTAGCTGTTGTAAATTCACGACGCTTCAGGACGGCCCCTTGTATCTTCATCAGATTCAGTTGATGGAGGTACAAGATGAATCATGGAACGTCATGAATGTAGGTGATGACGCGGTAAGACGTAACAGCGAACCGTGGAGAATTCATTTGCTGAAGGGATGAGTGAGTGAATTTGGATTTACACCGCTTTTAGCAACAATCCAGCAATACCACGGTACAAAACACCAGAAATGGGTCTCATACATTGTACTAATATGGGGAATCGAACTCGGGTCATCTGCGTGACGAGCGAACGCTTTCACCACTAGGCTACCCCACCGCCTTCAGAAGGGATGAAAGATCCGTGTTAAAACTGACACGCCAGCAACCAGTACCATCGGGATCATGTAATAATGACTCGCTGATTCGGCTCATACATGTCATCGTATATCAGTTGCTTGTGAAGTTGATCACTGGATTGTCTGGTTCAGACTCGACTCTTCACAACAAACAAATCAAAACTGTGTCATGATTACATCCAACATCTCAACAGGGAATGTTTTTAGATAAGAGTATTTATAATATATATTAGACGTTTCGGAATTTCAAACGTACACGATTTTACTTTTCGTAGGGAAATGGTTAATGATTTTGTTTGCGATGTTTAGTTGTTTTGGGTTTGTGTGTTTGTGTGTGTGTGTGTGTGTGTGTGTGTGTGTGTTTTAAAATGTGTTGTCAAGTTAGTTATGCAGTCATATATCACACTGTCTTAAATGTTATCAAACTAGTGTAACGTCATGCTTGAATGCTAGTGACCAGATGTGCTAAGGATGAGTACAAATAATAATAAAAAAAAGTATGCAAACATATTGTCGGGACCATGATGCTGTTTTGTGCCACGAATCGTGAATCTTTAAATTTCTTCATGTATCAGTGGAAAAATATCTACTCCCACGTCCTTGCTGGCTGCGTGAAATCAATGAAATTAAATCAGTTATACAATTATACTGTTATCAAAACATGATATTATTTTGATTGCAGTCACTGTGACCTGTCTGGCTGACAGAATGGTGATCGGTATCAACCCCTACGGCACATTCAGCGGTGTCGCCTACATTGAAGGCAAGAGAGGTACCGCGGCATGCGAGTCATTCCCCGTACCGTCGGTGTCATCGTCTGACAATATCCCCGACACTTGGGAGGGACGTTACATCGAGGTGGAACACACCAGCCCCGACTGTGGAACGATCACGCCAGCTGCAGTAAGCAGCTTAATCATCTCTATCTGTAGTTTCTTTTAAGTTAATACTGTCTTCTTGACATCTAGGCTAGATGAAACAGTTTGTTTCTGAAGAGCTGAAGAGCTGAAGTGAGTGAGTGAGTGAGTGAATTTAGTTTTACGCCGAGCTCAGCAATATTCCAGCTATATGGCTGTGGTCTGTAAATAATCGAGTCTGGGCCAGACAATCCAGTGATCAACAACATGAGCATCGATCTGTGCATTTGGGAACCGATGACATGTGTCAACCAAGTCAGCAAGCCTGACCACCCGATCCCGTTAGTCGCCTCGTACGACAAGCATAGTCACCTTTTATGGCAAGCATGGGTTGCTGAAGGCCTATTCTACCCCGGGACCTTCACGGGTCCAAGAGCTGAAGAGCTGAAGAGCCATACATTCGTAGCACCGCCATAGCAATTGAGTGACTATTGCTTTACACAATATTCAGCAGTTTGTGCAGCTATTCATGACGGAATCCGAAGTAAAAAGTGCCTCAGTCGCATACCCTTTTCAGGTTAGAGTGTGTGGTCAGATTTAGACGGCTATTTTCCTCTAGTGGCCGGTGAAGTCTGATATGAACACAGATACTCGAAACCAGCGATTTCTACAGTTAATGAAAGCTACACGATTCGATTCTGTTTATTTGTATGTGCATGTATAGATATAGTGAAGTTTCACTGCTTATATCTGCAAACATTTTTCTGTGTGTTTGAAATTTGCGATGGCATTTTGCAAACGTGAAATATGAGCACGAAACACTGAGAGTGGTTGTCAAACTAAAGAAATGTTGGTCTCTGCCGACCTGATAGATTCTTCGGAGATGAAGTTGTTACTCTATGTGAGAGAGGTAAATATTGCACCACGGGTTTGTCGTGAAGTAACACAAGCAGGATAGCCAACTGCGTTAAAAATCATACAGCACGTTTCCCGAATCAAGTCAATTTAAAGCAATACACACACTTGTATTGATATAGCCAATGGAAGGGGCATCCAGGGGATAACTTAACAAGGAGCAAATGTACATTGTGTGGGAAGTCGCGGTGGCTGAGATGGTTAAACGACTGACTTGTGGATTGGCGATTAGGTGCCCGAGTCTGAGGGTGCAGGTTCGATGGGGCTCACCGTAACCAAAGTAGTAGAATCTGTACCTTACTAAGAAAGTGTAATCCCAAATATAACACATGCTACATCTGACCTCTTTCTAAATGAGATTGGGTATTCACGTTTTGGGGGAGTTGGGACTCTTATAGAGGGGCAGAGTGCTTAACATGTCAAATACGATATAGATCGAGATATTGTTCAGCTCCGAGTTTAGAGTCAACTGCGCATGTGATAGGACTATTCAATGCTGACTGTGTTTTATTGTCTCTGTTACGGTCTGTTATAGTCCGAACTAGTCTATGTATACTGTGTTTTATTGTCTCCGTTACGGTCTGTTATAGTCCGGACTAGGAAGTAGCCACTGTGCATGAAACGGAACATCAATGATTAGGGTACATATTGCATGACTAGTTCATGTTCACTGCTTAGTCTGCGTTTATTGTGAATATTACGGGACTCTGTTGTGTTTGCTGTGCTTTGCGGTACTATTCATGTATACTGAGTATATTAGGGGTGATGGGGATGGTTGGTGTGTGGGTGTGTGTGCTCGCGTACGTGTGTGCGTATGTGCGTGTGCGTGCGTGCGTGCGTGCGTGCGTGCGTGTGTGTGCTTGTATTTTGTATTCGGTGTCTACTTGGTATTTATGGACCTGTCAATGTTCACAGATTTTGTGACGGGACTGTTTAGTGTTTGCAATATCAGTTACGATTGTGTAGTTACAACATAACTACACAATGTGTACTGGACAACATGAGTTATGGATGTTGGTAGTTTTATGACTAATATGTTATCAACGTGTGCATGAATAAATACATCATTGTTAATAATTTCAAAATTTACAAATATCCCTAACTAGTATCCAGTATCTCTTGAAATGTGTGACTTACATTAAGTTTGTTACGGAGCTATACAATACACTAAGTGTGTTACTGGACAATCAGTTCTGTGTTTACTGGGAATGTTACTGGACAATCAATTCTGTGTTTACTGGGTGTGTTACTGGACAATCAATTCTTTGTTTACTGGGTATGTTACTGTCCGGTGTTTACTAGGTATGCTACGAGAATATTCTGTCTGGCACTCAGGAGCATTATGTTGCTTTGTATTAAGTGATAACGGTGTTGCCACTTTCAACAGAACGGAGGGAACATGGAGTACACAAGAGACGTGGTGATCCAGTACAGCCAGGACTACATCCTCAACATCGACGACCGATACACCGTCAAGTGCGTCCTGGACGGCAGCGGAGTGCCTGTGTCATACAGCATCGTGCCCATCGACACCACCGACCTGTCAGTCTACACCACTTCGTATCTATTTCTGCATCATCTGATTTACATCATCATCATTATCATCATTATCATCATCATCATCATCACTTATCTCTATCTTCTCTGTCTCTCTCTATTCACCTATCTCTCTCCTTTCTTTCTTCAACTCCATGTACCGATCTCACTTCCCTCTTTCTACCTATATTATTCTCTCTCCTATCTCTCCTCTCTTATCTATTAACTCATCTCTCTCTCTTTCTCTCTCTCTCGAACTCTCTCTCAGACACACACGCACACAGACACACGCGCACGCTCACTCACTTTCTCTCTCTTTTTTCCCCATGTACTATAATCGCCATTTTGGCACACAAGGGGTACTCAAATGACTGCTTGTTACAGTGTTAGCTGTTACCGGCAAGAGCCACACATCCTCAACATTGTCATGACGACTACACACACCAGCCACATTTACTACCATGTTTTCTCCAGATCGCCTCTGAACACCATCACGAGAGAGGATTACCTGGGCCCCGTGTTCCTCGCCCTCACAACTGGGGGTCAGGCTGTCACCACCACCCCTGTCGATGTCGGAGCCGAGCTGCTGTTTACGTTCGCCATATCACCTGGTAAGAGTGTCAGTCAGCTACAAACAGAAATGTTTTGGACGAGACTTTTGAGCCGCCCTACTCATCCACTTGTGGTATATATTACTCAAGTGGTTTTTCATTTTTCTTGTGCACAGCAGAATTGGTTCAATGTAAAAAAAATTCTTTCTGTTTCCATGTAAAGAAAACTCACTATCGCGGAATTGACTTTATGATGAACACTCCAGTGAACTCAAGCGGGGGTCTTATTGTACGTCGGTTTGGTTGACTGGTTGTTGTTTAACGCCGTACTCGGCAGTATTCCAGCTCTATGGCGCCTGTCTAAAAATAATCGAGTCTAAACCAGTCTAATCCAGTGATCAACAGTATCAACCTTGTACGTCATTTAGCGACACACACCGTCCGCAAATGTGTTAAATTGGTATTAAATGCTGTGTCAAGGCAAACTCACTCACTCACACACACCTTCACTCAAAACACACTCTCGATACCCAGGTTAACTAATATTAACGTAGTCACTATCGGCGTGAATCTGAGAATCGAATCAAGACCAGGGCCCAATCCTTTGCGAATATCAGGACACTTAAAGCCTACACTGCGACACAGATAATATCCAAAGTATGGTGTAAGTCTTCGAAATGCCCCGTCTATGTTAAACATCCAGAGTGATGTACTCGGTCATGCTTAATGGAAAGCGGGTAATCCTATTTGCTGATGGCTATCACAGACGAGTCACGTATACAAGGTCGGGCATGACTGCACATGATAAAATGTTTACACCGTTCCAGTACTTCCACCGGTGTAGGAAAAATAAGTATGTACTATCATCCTCCAGAAAACGGTCAAACGGTCAGATCACTTAGGTTAACACAGTATCCCGACCTGATTTTATATTTTATAAACACCTTGTTTTTCGAAATACGGTTATACGAGTTATACGGTTATACGATATAAAAAAACATTTTCGTTCACAGATCATGAAATGTCGAAACTCATTTTATCCAAATGAAATAATAGAAATTTCTGATTGTGTGAAGTAGTGCGTGAAAGAGGTGAATTGAGTTTTACGCCGAATTCAGTAATATTCCAGCTATATGGTGGTGGTCTGTTCGTCTGGACCAGACGATCCAATGGTCAACATCACGAGCCTCGACCTAAGCATTTGAAAACCGATGACATGTGTCTACCAAGTCAGCGAGCCTGATGCCCGACCCCGTTAGTCTCCTCTTACGATAAGCAGGGGTTACTGAAGATTAGTTGTAACCGGGATCTTATGGGGTCGAGAGAGTGAGCAGTAATTGCTCCATCGACGATTGTGAGGCTGTACGAGGCGATAAAGATTTGTGGCAATTAGCTGACACAGTCCAAGTAACCTTTTCAAATGACCAGGGCCCCGTTTCACAAAACCCTCGTAAGCCTAAGATCTCGTAACTTTTCTCGTAGCATTCGTACCTTCCTATGTTACAGTATAGGAGGGACGGGTGCTACGAGGAAGGTTACGAGATCTTAGGCTTACGAGACTTTTGTGAAACGGGGCCCTGAACACAGCTTACCAAATAGCGACAGTTGACATTCGTGCATACCGTTTTTAACTTTTACCTCGAAAAAGGTTCGTACCCTAACGATTGCAAATGCTATTTTCGCACGATCGCTTCCGAGTGATGAACGTGGAGCATGCCACAACAGTGAGTAAACAGTCGCTGAAAACAGTGTTTCTGTCAATATTCAAGGATATCTGTTTGATGAAATATTATCTAATGCTAACCAAGCGAAATATTGCAGATCACATATCTGTGTTTTAAGCTGATTTTTGTTTGTTGGGAAATCAGAGTCAGTGGACGGGATTTGTTTTTTTAAAGTTCCGCCGAACCCTAAAATGTAGCCGTTATCAGACTGTTTAAATCCTTTCGACCTTTCTCGTATTTGGTTGGAAGGTCATAGGTTAGCTGACGCGACCTTGAAATAAGATTTGTTAGTGTGACAGCGTACATCATGATACTGAGCCTAAGTTTATTTATTCTGCTGACGAATATAAACATATTGTGCATATTTCAAGAACAGGATATATGTTGAACTCAGTACATGCAAATGGTCCGACGTATTTAGCTTCTTTATCCAAGCACATGGCGTAGAAGACCCTCCAATAGCATTGTGTTTGTGTTTGCATTGTTTTATTCGCCGCACTCAGCAAAAACGCATAACTGTGTTCTGGAAATAAACGACTCTGGTCCACACAATCCTGTGATTAGCATCAAATGCATCGTTTTACTAAAATGGTATACAATGACGTGTCCGCCAAGTCTACGAGCCTGACCATCCCACCTGTTAGTAGCCTCAGCATGGGTTGCTGAAGACAAATTCTAACCCAGATCTTCACGGATGAACGACATACATGATTACATGTATATGTTGTGTCCAATGACCTGACATGCCTGATATACTTGACTGTGTAAATACAGCTTTTGTAATACGCACGTGCAAGAAAAGTTTTCCTTTTTCTGAAGGCCACTGTGTTTATTTAGTTAATTATTATGAATTTCATGTGTGCATTGTGAGGGGTTGACTCTCATATGATATGTTTCATGTTGAGAAGAGTACGACTCAATGTTGATCATATCCGGGGAGGCAAACAACACGCTGACTGTCGGCACAAAGACTCTGAATCTCATCACTGGAAGGTATGCAAAAGTGTGCATGCGTGTGAGTATGCCTGCGCGCGCGTTTGGGTGTGTGTAGATCACGTTCCCCGCGTGCACTGCCTCACTTCATATCTTTTTTCATTGTGTCTCGGTTATATTGTTTTAATCCTCAGTAAAACCTTTTTCCACTTTGAATATCTCGGAAAATGAGGTTCATTTTCTATTTTATTAACTGATTTCTTCTATCGCAGTTGCATGGACAACGACGCCTTCCCAGTCACTGTAGAAGCGGCCGCCCGTGGGTCAGGGGGAACGGACAAAAGGGAGTTAACTCTAAAGATTCGAGCCTTTCATTTTGACGGCAACACAGAAGTTGGGTTCAAATTCGTCGTCAAAGTTTGCCTGACTGCTAATGCCGCCGATTGTGATCCGGTGGGTTTGTGTGTGTAAAAACGTAGTGAGCCTAACTATATTCTCGATGTCCAATGTTTGTAAATTTACCAATTTATTGTGAAGAGATCATTAGCAAAGCCATATCCAAAGTTTCACATATGTGGGTAACGTGTTTCATGGGATGGGAATCATCACAACACAGTGTGGTATATTATTTGTAAGATAGTTGCAGAAAATGAAAACGATATGTCATTTTGGTACCTTTTGGTGTGTAAAGGGATGTCCTCGATAATATCATAAAGAATATGTTCAGAATTGTATAGAATGTGTTCCCGTCATAATCGAAAGCCAAAGATTGGATTGCTTGATTTAGATTTAGCTAGGGACTTTTCTTAAGGAAACCCCCATCAATATGTTTGACTCATGGAAAGAGATTGATGCTCGAGATGTTGATCACTGGGTTGTCTGGCCAGACAAGGAATATTTCTGAGTGTGGCGTTTAACAACAAACAAGCAAACAAACATAAACCCACTTTCATACACCTAAAACGAAACTTCTGGAAACTTGCAGGATAGTTTCGTTGGTCGGTCGGTCGGTATATAGTGTAACGCCGCACTCGACAACATTAGTATTAATACTATTTGACGGCGGTATGTAAATAATCGAGGACCAGGCAGTGATATCGACATCATGAACATCAGTCTACGCAAAAGGATAAGATGTCATGTGTGAAGTCAGAGGGCCTGATCACCCGATTCAGTTAGTCGCTTCATGTAACAAGCATGGTTTACTGAAGGCCTTTAACCCGGATCTTCACGGGTAGAATAGACAAGCATTTGTTATGTACATAAAGCCATTGAAAGTAACATTCTATCTTGGGCGAGTGACACCAGAAACACTGCACCTATGTCAAGAACCAAGCCAAGTCTTCACCTGATGATCATTGCTTAGCCACTGTACCACCCGTCCCCCTAATAATATTTAGACTGTTTCTTGGTTAGAAATTCCATCACAAATTGCTGCATTGATAACGAAACAATCCCTTTAGCAATAGTTATGACACAGTTGTGGCAGTCAGAAATTGTCACAGAACATTGCAGTACTCTGTGTTTACAGGTTAACTGCCCACCCGGAAGTGCTAATGGCTTTGGTCGGAGAAGAAGAGCTTCCTCTGATGAGACCATAGTTGAGAGGATAATCAGCATCCGGGACCCACGTTCCATTACCAAACTAGGTCAGTACCTGGTCTGTAGGCCTACATCTGGGCCTAGACGTAGGTGAAGGTCAAAATGTGGGTGAAGGTCAAGGTGTAGGTGAAGGTCAAAGTGTAGGTGAAGGTCTAGGTCTAGGCCTAGGTCCAAGACTAGGTTAAGGTTAAGGTCCCGGTCTAGTTTTACGCTAAAGTCTAGATTGAGGATAAGGTTTAGCGGAAGGTCTGTTCTGTATGAACGGCTGCACATACTTCCTCTGTGTTCTTCCTCCAAAGCCTTTCTTGTCTCATTTTCCCCATAGCTGTGGACATTTATGTCCTGATGTGTCACAATGATTATCTTGCTCTTGCACATGCTGGCCAGTCTGACATTGTTATCCACATCTATTTTATCAAATAATTCCATAAAGAAAGCGACTCGATTTATTGAATAAACTATCTTAAGACCTTAATGACCACACGTTATAAATAATGATGGGTTACCGTGGTTAATGAAGACCAGGGGCTCCTTTCACAAAGCAACCTTTACTAAAGTTAACCTCAACTTCCATTCTTAGTGCTTCGTGAAAGGAGGTCCTTTTCCCTTACACGACAGTAATGTAAACTTATTTTACTTTCAGATGACAAAGGCGTTGTGTATTCAGAATGTTCGATGTCGGGGAAGATATCTGCAGCTATGGTTGCCATGGCAGTAGCACTCTCTATCCTCATTCTCCTCTGTATTGTACTGATTGCACGTGCTGTGTCGTCACGTATCCATAGAAGTGGACATATTGATGACAATGACACAATGTCATCAGCAGTGAAACGGTTTTGATAACCAATTCTTCAGACTGCATGAAGATGAAGAAATCCTGAATAACCCTCTTATGAATATTATTGAACTACTTTTTATTTATTATTATTATTATTTTAATATTTTGAAAACTTAGAATGAAATAACCTTTATTCAGTTCTAAGACTAACAATCGAATTAAAACGGTTTTTTTTGTATTTCAATTGGTGGTGTGGTGATCTCAATAGCATTGTCTGTTGGAGAAAATAATAAAGCTGTGTGTATTTTACAATCAAGTTCTGGTATTGGTGTAGCCTGGTGGTTAAATAATTCACTAGTCACGTCGTGAATCCAAGTTCGATTCCCCATATAGATACAATGTGTGAAGCCCATTTCTGGTCCCTCCCGTCATAATATTGCTGGGATATTGCTAAAAGCGGCGTCAAGCGAAAGTCACTGCCTCACCCACTCATTTCAATCAATCTTTATTCCTACTTAAAAAGGATACAGTCCCGCAGTGCACTGAACCACAAAGAAATGTCGCACCGATAGCGGTTTCTTAAAGCACACACTTTAATTCACTCTAATTAACAATCAAATCGAATGATTGTGAATGAGTTAAAACTTGAATATTATGATTAAGAGAGTTTTGGGAATCACATTTAGTGTTCACACCAATAAATTCACCCATAAGGGTACCATTAAGATAACCCACAGTCTGTATGGCCTTCATGGACATCGATACACACGTTGCATCGACCGTGCATTGAATGAAATAGCCGGTTGATACAGATTTTCATTATCTAAAATCTTACACCAAAACGATAATGTCCCTTTTTGACAATAATACTTAAAGGCAGGTTTCTCGTATTGCAGGATAACATATAAGCAGGGGCACATTTACGTAAATGAAACACTTTAATAATAGCCTGTGAACCAGTCTAACTTTACAAACTCAGAAATCCATATCTCACAACTACACAATAATACTGTTACGACCATTTGGTCGAATGCTTAAAATAATTTCTTGTGTTAGCTAATAAACAAAACACTACTTTCAGGCCTTGTTTTCTTTAAGTTTTAATGGCAGTATCATACTTCCGATTCTTATGAAAAAAAAACAATTTTTAATTTATTTTATGGTAAGTCTAAGTGTCAGGCACGTCCAAAGGTACGTCACCAAAATAAGATTTTGAAAAGTCACCCTTACAGTCCCAGAGCTAAATACGACTACCTTACTCTTTTCGATATTGAATTTTAGCTTCCACTTTACACAATATTCTCTAAAGACATTGATACTAATCTGTAACGTCTGGACTTTCAGCAAATAATACCATGTTTTCAGCATAGATCAGTACAAAGGTCTTTACAAATCCAAATATAACATCATTTTTACACCATCGCAGGTACTAGTCGCTAAAAAGCATTCAATGTCATTAATAAATAGTGACAAAAGGAGGGATGATAAACTTTCTCCTTGGCAAACGCCTTTACAACCGTCAAAATAGGTAGAATCATTTCCACCTTGTTGAATCACATGACGTGGTATAATCATGCATATCTATAAATGACCTTTATAACTTTCTCAGTAATTCCTGGTTTTATAACGTTTGCCAAACTCCCACACGCCATACAGTATCAAAACATGTGTGATGTTACTGAAAGTGGAATGATGCTGCTGGTAACTTGATACCACGCATACAGTAGGTAGGTTCTCATAACATTACAATGACTGACTACCGAAGTCCCAAGACTTGAATCCTCAGTCTGATCTCTCGTGGTTCGAACCATGGCGATTGTATCAAAACAAACAAATAAAAGGAAAACGACTTTTTAGGCAAATTTGGTCCATATATGCATTATTAACACACTGATATTGTAATAACCGTCAATTTGGAGAGAAAAACATGTTAACAAAAGGATACAATGAAAACAACATAACACACTGTCAGAAGAAAATTTTGCATTTAGTTTTGAAAAGTCGCTTTTCCTTTGCTTGTCAGTACATATGCACGTTTTAACTAAAATGTGATGTTTTACATATTGTTGTGATGAGGATGGTAATAATAAATTAACACACAATACCCATTGTATTTATAGTTCCAAACTAACTTTTGTGAAGAAGTTTAACATTTTTTAACTTGCACCATGCGACAACGCAATAGAGTAAATATGCATGTTATGAATATGATTTATTCTTCGTTCATTTATCATAAACAGCAATACATAATACATCGTAAATAATCAGCTATTTAGACTTCCCTTCGTTTTTCTGGACAATGTGGAAGACAGCTCATGACGGCGTAAAACACAACTCAGTCAACCACATTCAACTGATTCATCCAAACTTGGGTTTCAGTGTCACCAATATAATGTGACAGGGTCCGATGATTAAGTGTGTGGTTTGACATGAACATACAGCATAACGATAAATGTTCTCAGATATATTCTGGATAATATTTCGTGTACATTGTCCACAACCACGCGATCACTATAACACCCGTTATTCATACGTGAACACAATGCCCGTTCCTTCAAATCGACGCCCAATCACGTCATCAATTTTTTCGCTTTGGGCAACTGTTATCCAGTTTTTCCAATCCCCAACGTCACCTGAAACAACAACAGCACATAAGTTCCGAGGTCCAAAGATCAGTTAAGCACGATAAGGTCAGTACAGTAGGTAATACTTGATTACCTCCTAAAGTATGTCATTCGTGAGGTTCACTTTAATCTCCATAACTATGGTGTTAGGCGGCTAATGCAATTGTATCAAACCAACGGCCGGAACTGTATACACAGAAACCGGGAGGTTCACGAGTAACTACCCGGATGCAGAGCGAGAATCACGCTAACCACGCCATTGAACGTTCTGAAAATGTTATTATGCTTGCTCATAATCCCTTTCGACAAGGAGGATGCAACAGCATATACCATGTGCAAGACCCATATGCACAAGGCTCAACAGACAAAACAAAATGGTCTATAACAACCCACGTCTCTCAACAACTAGCCGCATTACTTGGACCTACGCTCTACCCGGTGGTCACTGAAATGAAACACACGTAGAAAACAATGACCGACAGGGCCAAATGCCAATCTCGCCTTTTCTATAGATTCCTTGGTGACCATCCTTCCACAAGTCGGGCTGTGGTCTGGCGTGCTCTTTGTCCTTGTCCGTCGTCCTCATCTTCTTAAAGCTGCACGCTTCTGCTATTTCCTCACATAGTTCATCACTGACGGAGACCCCAATGAAGTCGGCAACCATTCTGATGTTTTTAACAGGATCCTAACATCAACCAACCAAAATACCAACAAAATGTTATAGAAAATTATGGATAGTCCAGTGTACTAAAGGTAAATGCACGTTTAAATAACAAATAAGCTCCATTACAGTTAAGATATGTAATGATACACCTAGGGAACTTCCATATATCACAAGATTGTAAAACAAGAAATGCCAACTAACAAAACACTAGCCCATTTCATCAAACTCTGTGACAGCAGCACCTTGCAACTGATACACAGACTTAGGCACTTATGTTTCATGGTATTTAAAATGAGCAAGAAATTGACGATCGACGCTGATGCCTTGGCGCTGGCATTATCATCAGTATCACACGCATCATATCAACGAGCAACTCAACAGTACACAAGACGAATTTATCTGCGAATTGGATGTTCTAGCTGATCGTCAGCGTTTACATTCAATTCTTCAAAGTGTGCACCCAGCAAACCATTTCGGAGTACCTAGGTCAACTACAAACCTTTTTCAAGTTTTCATAAAACAATGTCAGCATAGGTAGTTCCGGGTGGACCTGTTTCACTTGCAACCAATCTTTCACGTAGTCAACGTAATCACCCCAGGGAACTGGAACATGGGAGAGATGTATGTATACGGATGTGTCTGTAAAATAATGTCACAGGTGAAGCAACGATCTGACGTGGCAACATTTCAAGCCAGCATTTTGAAGCATATGAGATTAGATTGTGACAGGAGTAAAGTAGTTCCCGTAACGTCAGCATTTACACAGCATGTACATACCCTTTCAGACACACCGTACCAGATGAGAGCATCTGAACCAGGACATAGAATGCAACATCAGATCAGGGCATTTGAATCTACATTCACACAGTGGCACATCAGATCATCTTAACATACATTTACACAGTTGCACTTCAAGGTTCCCATGTTCATATTCACACAGTTGCACTTCAGGACACATGGGTCCACATTCACACAGTGGCACTTCCGGCCACCCGGGTCCACATTCACACAGTTGCGCTTCAGGGAAACCGGGTCCACATTCAAAGAGTTGCACTTCAGGTCATATGCACTTATATTCAAACAGTAGCATCTCAGGGCATCTGATCCACCATTCACACAGTAGCACTTTAGAACATCAGGACTACGTATTCCTTACTGTTTCTATATAGGAGTCCTGGAAAACTTTAAATTACATTGTGAGTGCTGAATTAACTTTAATAGAGAACAAGTAATATTGTGATTCGTTTTTATATGTGTACCACAACATTACTACTCTTGTGTAAACGGGTCAATAAACAATATACCATTATTTTCACAGATGAGTACATCTGCAAATGTTTCTATGAATGTACGCCATTGCTGTAGCGCGTATCTGCTGTGTTTTTCATACCATATCTTGCATAATTTGTATCTATAATACGCCGATAAGGCGCTTATTTGGAGCTTGTTTTGCTTTGACGGAATACAAATATGCTTTAACAATATATGATAATCAACATATTATACATTCAGTCTACTAACATTAGAACTACATCCCATATTCACCACAGAGATTAATTGGGGATTAATAATCTGAGCAGATGCATGGCATGGAATAAGCACAGAACACCAGCTTTCCCAAAAGAACTACATGCTTAAACTGACAATTGTACAGTAGCTTGATGCTTGATATTTTCCTATTTGCCTACAAATGTTGCATCTTTATTTACGGAATATTGTAAACCAAAAGTCACTGTGTTCTGTAATCTGATTGGTTGAAAAACATGATCAAATGGTATTAGATTCACGGAAACTGCAAGACTATTCACTGCGTATTTACACGTAAACAATTGTTTTGTTGTGTCATCAACAGTGGTGACGTCATTTAAATCATATTGTGACGTAAAGTTAGAATGACGTCACAAATGAGCAACTCCAGATGCTACCATGGGAACCAGCTGAAACGGCTAGCTGATGACACTTTACTGCTGTACTCATACTCGACGTAAACGAGTGCAGACAGTAAAACCCCTTTGGTTTACTTTTTTGTTTACAATATCGATAAACATCATGTGTTGGCCAATTTCCGGGTGTTATTGAGTATTTGAAGTACGGGAATGCATTTGGAACCGACGGCGTCAGCTAACTAAAATATGGTTTCAAGATTTTAGTTCATGTCTTGGCTTGTTTTATGCTTTTTGCTAAATCGGAATAAATGACATATGTATGCTGATTCGCATATATCTCACCTAATTTCCATTAATTGTATAAAACGTCGCGGTCTCTGGGTCAGAATCTAACTTTGTTATTGTGAGCAACACGCGAACCTGTTTGGCATAAAGTTAACGGAAAAAGAGAAAAAAATGAGAATACTCAAATATATTTTAGGAATTTTCTTAATGACTGTTTCTTATTTACATTGATAAGTATGCAATGAAACATGCGAAAAGACACTTTTTTGATTGGGCACTATTAGAATGTTGTTGTAAAGTTTGTCCAAATTACATCATCAGATGGCTATATATTTCAAAACAATTTGCGTATAAACATTGATAGAGTTTGACATCCTGACATCATTTTTATAGGGCAATTGTCTTCAGTGTTGTTTTCCTCTGACACACGTAAGGCTTAAAGCGGTGGGCAAAGTGGGCAAAACCATTCAGCAGCCGCAGGTGAAAACAACTTGTGCAGTGGATCATATTATGTGTTGTTTTAAGCTGTCGGTTCTTATGGGATGTGATTCGTGTGTGAGAACACCATACCATCCGACTCTGTTATGATGGTGTCGTACCCGGAAAGCTAAAATCTATTTTTCAGAAGTCCCGGAAAGGCTAAAATGTAAATTTCGGTTCTCCCAAGAGAGCTAATGAGGGAGGTAACGGGAAGGCTAAAGATACGGTTATGCTCGTCATGATCATGAGGTTTGGTATGACGTATGACATCTGTGTACTTACCTTTTCCATCTAGAAACAGATCCAAAAACTCGGAATACGTCCCATCAAACCCGACGCTCAGCTTTAGACCGTTGACATGATTATAATAGGATACGCTGACATCTTTGGGATTTCGCATGATGAAGATTGTTTTAATTTTCTTCTCCGCCAGCGTTTCTGGCAGATGACGGAAATATTGGTGGGAATTTAGAACTCTCGGGGAGGGGAGTTCATCAGGCCGCGAAAACTTTGGCATCCCCAACATGGCGATTTCCTTTCCTTTCTTGTTGTACTTAGAGTTACCTGCCCTGAGCATGTTGACGATTTCCCACAACCAATGGGTACCTGGAGGGATCAGAATACACAGAAAAGTGTGAGTGAATGAATGGGGTTTACACCTGGTTGACTGGTATTTGTGCTTCGATCAGAATGACCCACACAGTGTATAGCTCACAAATCGGTTTAGGTTAAGCAATGTTGGTAGATGGATGGGTTCACTCCAGATCATGAGTTTCTTACTCATTCACACATTACATTGTTGAGTGGGGTGTTGACCTGGAAATACAATGACTACACGAATATTACTGCTGAGTTCTTAATCAACCTATAAGGGAAGAAGAAGTTTATAAAGCGGTTCTGTTGATATGAAGAAGGCAGAGAAATTTACTGTGGCTCAAACTGAAGCAACACTTTGGATTTCAAGGGCTGATATTTAATGCCATTCAGTCAATGTACTGTTCGATGCTGTGTAAAAGTAAGTACAGAAAGAACTGACTAGTTTGACGTCTCAGTTGGTGTGAAACAAGGATGCTACCTTTCACCAACTCTATTCTCAATGTATATCAATGACCTAGTAGACACGCTCAGAGAACTGAAGTGTGGTGTTGATATAGATAACACGAACATCACATCACTTATATAGACGGATGATATTGTGCACAGAATGCGGTAACTTCTAAACTGTCTCTCAGAATGGTCAAAATATTGGAAACTTTTGGTAAATCAAGAGAAAAACTGTATCCACTCCTACAGGAACCTACCAGTTTACATGCCACGGTCTTAATGTTGAATTATTGTGTAGAATATTGGTTTTTAGTTTCATACTTCAATGCAAAGAAAGAAATACACAGTCAATCCTTATAATTAAATTCAGCAACGAATACTATACCCTGTCAACAATATTGTCTTTAAACATAATCAAATTCATCGAAACAGATATCTTTGCTACCACCGATTAACATTTTCGGTGTAAGAATTCGGTAATGGCGTGACATGACTCAGGTGACTCATTTACATAAAATGACACGCCTGCCAAGCCATTAGCCAATCAGCATAGAGCACCCCCAAACAGCTGTCAATCAACCAAGCTAACATCGGTCGGCGAATCAGAGTGGAACAACTCAACGTGACGCGTCCCGGTATCGGCAAAGTTTCAAGTTCAAACGTTTGAATTCCTACCTGCGAACTGAAAGAGACAGTTTGAAAAGTGAGAAATGGAAATGAAACCCGATGATATGAAGTTAGTGGAACTGAGATTGTAGTATTTGCGCAAGTAGAAAGAGGCTGTGATGTGACTGGGATGCCATGAACTGATGTTCCAACGTGCGCATGCTCTTGTCGAGGCGTTGCAACCTTATTAACGTTCACGGATAATTTTGAGTTGTTTGTTTATGTTAACCACAATGTATCACTTCAATGTTTACCCAAAGTTCATTAAGGTACCCGACTGCAAGGGAATTCCCCCGACATTCCTCAGGTCCGAAAGTAGTCCGGTTCGGTGGGTGTGGCTTATTTTTTTCAGATTCATTGGGAAATGAAATCAAAAGAAATGTTCCCAGTTAACCAGTCAGATTGCCAGAATTTAAATGAACACAATAAAAATTTAATTATTAGAACATAAATATTTCGGCATCTGGTTAAACGAACACTGCAACTATAAGAAATCTGTGGCTGAAATTTGTAAAGAAGCAATTGCAAACCGAGCCCTTGGGGTAAATGTAACAAAGTTCAATAACACGAGTGGTTTAAGGTACAATGTGTTCAATAAGTTCTTTGATAGCTACGTCCAACCTGTTTTAAATTACATCGCCAGTGTGTGCTTTGTTTGTGGTTGTTTTGTTTTTGTTTTTGTTTGGTTTGGTTTTGGGGGGGGGCGGAGGGGGTGGGCGGGTGGTTGCTGGGTTTTTTTTCTTCTTTTATATTGTGTGTGTTTGCTTTGTTTTTTGTTTTGTGGGGTTTTTTTTGCGGGTGGTCGTTTTTTTCTGTTTTTGGGTTTTTTTGTGTTTATTTTCTTGTTTGTTTGGGTTTTTTAATGTGTACTATGAAACTGCTAAAGCAATCCTACCCCTAATTACATTTGTTTATGATATGTTGGATTTCATATGTAACCTCTTACTGGTATGCCAGGATGAGAAAATATTATGTATTAGCCATTGTGATTGCGGATAATGTAGATAACCGAGTAGAGAAAGCGGCTGGGCTGACTGTTGGAGTTGGTATATCTATAGTTGGATGATGCGAAAGGTGTGAAAGGAGAAGTTCAGTTTCTTGAATGAGCCCTTTCAAAAGAATATTTGTCTGTAACTCCATATCTAGATGTCTTTTTGGCCAGTAATGGTCCGGTGTGTTGATAATAACTATACATGTATTATTTTTTTATTTATATACATGACACCAAAATAAATACATACTATGTACTGTGTCCAGTATGGTCAGTGAGTGAACTCCGCTTATAGCCAACTGAAGTGACAGAGAATACACCTGGGATCCTTGGGAACAGGCTTTACAATCTTTGTTAAAATATCATTTTTACAAAATTTGTAAACATGAACTTTACAAACTGATCTCCTTTTTAATCATCATTTTATTTTAGTGTGCTCATTGCAGAGTTCAAACGCATTTATCAACACGGGAAAATGGGACAAAATTTTAGCAATATTTTATAACGGCATGTGTTATTGAAAACTAGAAATCTACAGACCAGCTGACCACGGTCCTCAATCTTAAACCTGTCAAGGGTCACAGTGATAACGAGTATCGGACTGAATCCGTGATCGACATCTCTAAAGCTAACAGAACCAAGGTGCAATGCATGTATCTGTCTCTACGCTGGTCAAATCACGTGCGTGCCACGCATACCTTCGTGGTATACTCACGACTGACCATCGGTGCCTTGGTCCATCTAAATGACATAATCCCAGGTTCACAATAACAACATTATCGTGAGTTTTATCTGTAAATGCGATAATCCGCGATAGCTGATATAGGTATATAATACGGACGACAGTCACAAATCAGGGTGTGGCTGTCTAGTAACTTTTATCTATTGTATTACGTTGTGAATACTATGCTGTTTTGTAACTGTGTACTATGTAGATTGTGAAAACACTATCTGGCTTGATGTGTAGAGTATTTAACGATGACATTACGTTGTATACGTTTGAATGTGTGCCGTGGCGTAGTATGTATAACGAATCTACGTATGATGTTTGTACTCTTTGAAAGCTGAGTAGTAGCTATAATTGTAACATATTACTATTGAATTATCGTGTAAAATGACCCTGTGACTGCAGTGCATTAAACTCCTCGTTTGTTTTACTCAGTTGTTGTGTTGTGCATGGGTTGGTATAGTCATACCTCTTGCCAAGCGAGCCAATTCCCCAGTCACGATTCAATGCATTCATTGAAACAACTGATTACTGCTTTATACAGAAAATGGTGAAAGTTCTTACCACATTTGGGATATGCCGCAATCAAAACGTCATCGTCCCTAAGTTCCAGTTTCTGAACTTTTCTTATCATTTCCATGTCATCTTCAAGGGTTGTAACAATTGTGAGAAGAAGACCGTCTTTTTCATAGAATGACCATCCATGACCATTCTCATTGCGGTAGTCCAGAATCTTTGGATTCCTACAAAGAAATCACCGGTTGGGGTTGATTTACCGCCATTTTTTGACGGTTTGGATTCATTTGTGTGAGAACACTTCTTAGTGTTACCTACAAAATTGACTATTCTGCACACGAACCATGTATAAATAGTGTTCTCAAACCTGGTTTCGACATGCTGGATTCTAGACCTCGAAAGAGACGCAGCAATGTGTCTTTAGTTGAGTGATAGTCGCATGTGATAAATTAAATGAATGCAATAGTGAAAGGCAAGTTGCTGTTGCAATTTCTCTGCAAGTTTAGTTTAACGATCACTTTTCTGTAGCTGACGGTATACACGCGTATATTCGTCACATTGACCTCATTAGACAAAAAAAAGATGGCCACGGAAAAAAACTCTGCACTGACCCAGAATAAGGGAAAGACGTACTTACCCCTGACCTTCCATTTTGATCAGTACATGCGATCAACGCTTGTGGTGGACTTTCTTGGACACACAATCGTGTACGCTCCGTGTAATAAACAAAACGACCTTGCTACGAAACTGAAGAAGAAATCACGACAACCAATGTCGACAGCGTATTAATAAGCAATTTTGCTCGTGGCGACTGTGTAAGTGTTGACTCTAGGGCAGTAGGGCAAAGACAGGGGTGCGCAAGGGTGTTGAGGCTAGATCCACGAAAGGGTATCTCACAACTATAATAGTCAAACTGTCACGCTGTTATCAAGGCTGTTTATGCAAGTCATGGATTTAGAATAAGGTACGCTATTCAAGTTGGTATTCAAACAAGAGTAACATATTCGTTGTACAGAGTTGCGTCCCTTGGACACCACAAAACCTATCCAAATATATAATGTGGTTTTCAGAAAGCCAATGTCTCCTAGCTTCTCTATGTCCCCTTTTAACAATAATACTTAAAGACAGCCTTCCCGTTTTGCCGGATAACATACACTGTTCCAAAAAAAGTACGGGAACTGTACTTTCAATGTACGATCGTCGAAATAGGGAAATATATGGTATCGAATTAATGTTGATATAATAATAATGGATGTTTTGAGAATGCATCACCACATGGATTTCATTCGAAGCAAAGCTGGTCGTTCAGTTATCCCCCTTGTTAGGTGACTGGAGTATCATATGAAAATTTCACGTTTACAATTTTCAGTCAGTAGTGTGTGATTTCATCCTGAAAACCCTGAACATGCTCAGGGTTTTGGAAGATTATTTATCGGAAAAAAATGGTTTGCAGTTATTTATTGACCTGCCTGAAAAACGTCAAGATTCATAATGACACATGATGCACGTGTAGGAGGGTCCCACGTTGTGCATATGTTTCCCATGCATTGGGTTTGCGTGTGGTGATAACGTGAAATGATGCTGCATGCACAAGATGAATGTCATTGTAACGTTCATCAATGGGTTTTCTTTCTACTTGACTCCAAAGTTGAGGTTCCCCTACTTTTTTAAGAGTATAAAAGCCAGGGTACATTTACGTAGATGAAACACTTTAATAATAACCTATGAACTAATTCTAACTTTTCAAACGTAGGACCCCATATCTCACAACTACACAAACATACTGGCGGTCAAATTACTTGCTTTAGCTAACGAAGAAAACATTACTTCCAGGCCTTGTTCTCTTTTAATGGTAGTATTGTACTACCAATTCTTATGAAAAAAAAAAATTAATTTATTCCATGTTAGGTATAAGTGTCAGGAATGTTCAAAGGTACGTCACCAAAATAAGATTTTTGAAAAATCATCCTTAGAGTTCCAGAGCTAAATACGACCACTTTATTCATTTCGGTATTGAATTTTAGCTTCCACTTTACACAATACTACTCTGTAACTCAGTCGGACTTTCAGCAAATAAGACCATGTTATCAGCATAGATCAGTACAAAGATCTTTACAAATCCAAATATATCATCATGTTTACACCCTCGCAGGTATTAGTCGCTAAAAGCATTCAATGTCATTAATAAATAGTGACGAAAGGAAGGGTGATAAGTTTCTCCCTGGCTTACGCCTTTACAACCGTCTATCTTGAATCACATTGATTGATTCATCCAAACTTGGGTTTCAGTGTCAACAATATAATGTGACAGGGCCCGAGGTTAAACTGTGTGGTTTGAAATGAACATACAAAACAACGGTAAAAGTTCATAGATATATTCTGGATAATATTTCGTCCACAACCACGCGATCACTATAACACCCGTTATTCATACGTGAACACAATGCCCGTTCCTTCAAATCGACGCCCAATCACGTCATCAATTTTTTCGCTCTGGGCAACTGTTATCCAGTTTTTCCAATCCCCAACGTCACCTGAAACAACAACAGCACATAAGTTCCGAGGTCCAAAGATCAGTTAAGCACGATAAGGTCAGTACAGTAGGTAATACTTGATTACCTCCTAAAGTATGTCATTCGTGAGGTTCACTTTAATCTCCATAACTATGGTGTTGGGCGGCTAACGCAATTGTATGAAACCAACGGCCGGAACTGTATACACAGAGACCGGGAGGTTCACGAGTAACTACCCGGATGCAGAGCGAGAATCACGCTAACCACGCCATTGAACGTTCTGAAAATGTTATTATGCTTGCTCATAATCCCTTTCGACAAGGAGGATGCAACAGCATATACCATGTGCAAGACCCATATGCACAAGGCTCCACAGACAAAAAAATGGTTCACTTTAATCTCCATCACTCTGATGTTGGGCGGCTAATGCAGTTGTACCAAACCGCCGGAACTGTATGAACAAAGACCAGGAGGTTCACGAGTAACTACCGGGATGCGGAGCAGGCATCACGTTAACCTCGCCGTTGAACGTTCTGAAAATGTTATTATGCATGCTCGTAATCCTTTCGACAAGGAGGATGCAAGAGCGAGGTTGTTGGTTGGACCCATAAGCACAAGGCTCCAGAGACAAAAAAAATGGTCTACAGCAACCCACGTGTGCCTCACAGCAGGTAAAATCATAAATGGACCTACTCTAACCCACGTGTGTCTCTCAACAACTAGCCGCATTAGTACTTGGACCTACGCTCTACCCGGTCGTCACTGAAATGAAACACTCGTGACCAACAATGACCAAGAGGACCAAAGGCCAATCTCACCTTTTCTATAGATTCCTTGGTGACCATCCTTCCACAACTCGGACCGTTTTCTGACGTGCTCTTTGTCCTTGTCTGCCGTCCGCATCTTCTTAAAGCTGCACGCTTCTGCTATTTCCTCACATAGTTCATCGCTGACGGAGACTCCAATGAAGTCGGCAACCACTCTGATGTTTTTAACAGGATCCTAACATCAACCAACCAAAATACCAACAAAATGTTATAGAAAATCATGGAGAGTCCAGTATACTAAAGGTAAATGCACGTTTAAATAACAAATAAGCTCCGTCGTAGTTGACTAAATATATATAATGATACACCTAGGGAACTTCCATATATCACAAGATTGTTAAACAAGAAATGCCAACTAACAAAACTCTCGCCCATTTCCTTTAAACTCTGTGACAGCAGCACCTTGCAACTGATACATAGGCGGACTTAGGCACTTATGTTTCATGGTATTTAAAATGAGCAAGACATTGATGATCGATGTTGATGCTCTTGGTGCTGGCATTATCATCAGTATCACGCGCATCATATCAACGAGCAACTCAACAGTACACAAGACGCATTTATCTGCGAATTGGATGTTCTAGCTGATCGTCAGCGTTTACATTCAATTCTTCAAAGTGTGCACCCAGCACACCATTTCGGAGTACCCAGGTCAACTACAAACCTTTTTCAAGTTTTCATAAAACAATGTCAGCATAGGTAGTTCCGGGTGGACCTGTTTCACTTGCAACCAATCCTTCACGTAGTCAACGTAATCACCCCAGGGAACTGGAACATGGGAGAGATGCTATACATAGCTATGTGGCATGTATGTATATATACGGATGTGTCTGTAAAAATTAAAGCAAAGTTCAAGCAACGATCTGACACCGCAACATTTCAAGCCAGCATTCTGAAGCACATGAGATTACACTGTGACAGAAGCAAAGTAGCCCCTGTGACATCAGCATTTGAAAGCACGTATATACCCATTCACACGCACCGTACCAGATCAGAGCATCTGAACCAGGACACAGACTGCAACACCAGATCAGGGCATTTGAATCGACATTCACACTGTGACACATCAGGGCATCTTAACAAACCTTTACACAGTTGCACTCTCCGGTATATGAGTCTACATTCACACAGTTGCACTTCAGGGCACATGGGTCCACATTCACACAGTTGCACTTCCTGGCACCCGGGTCCACATTCACACTGTTGCACTTCCTGGCACCCGGGTCCACATTCACACAGTTGCACTTCCGGGAACATGGGTCCACATTCAAACAATTGCACTTCAGGGCAACAGGGTCTACATTCGAACAGTTGCACTTCAGGTCATATGCACTTATATTCAAACAGTAGTATCTCAGGGCATCTGATCCAACATTCACTCAGTAGCACTTGAGAAAATCTTGGCCCACACTGATATCTCCAGAGTAGTTACAGCCAGTTTTGGGCTAGGCGGGCATGATCCGTGAGAGCACCATACCAGCCGACTTTGTTATAATAAATGAGGCTTGATATGACGTATGACATCTGTGTACTCACCTTTTCCATCTAGAAACAGATCCAGAAACTCGGAATACGTCCCATCAAACCCAATGCTCAGTTTTAGTCCATTCACGTGGTTATAATACGATACGCTGACATCTTTGGGATTTCGCATGATGAAGATTGTTTTAATTTTCTTCTCCGCCAGCGTTTCTGGCAGATGACGGAAATATTGGTGGGAATTTAGAACTCTCGGGGAGGGGAGTTCATCAGGCCGCGAAAACTTTGGCATCCCCAACATGGCGATTTGCTTTCCCTTCTTGTTGTACTTAGAGTTACCTGCCCTGAGCATGTTGACGATTTCCCACAACCAATGGGTACCTGGGGAGATCAGCATAGACAGAAAAGTGTGAGTGATTTGGGGTTTACACCTGGTTGATTGATATTTGTGCTTCAATCAGCATGACCCACACAGTGTATGCTCACAAATCGGTTTAGGTTACGCAATGTTGGTAGATGGATCGGTTCACTCCAGATCATGAGTTTCTTACTCATTCACACATTACATTGTTGAGCGGGATGTTGACCTGGAAATACAATGACTACACGAGTATTACTGCTGAGTTCTTAATCAACCCATAGGAGAAGAAGTTTATAGAGCGGTTCTCCTTACTAAACTGTAAAAATCACCTGGAATTGATAAGAATCCCATGAGTGTTAATGATGTACAGAAACTGTTTAGCTGGTGCCGGAACTATGGAAAAGTGGGAACATAAAATCCTATCCCCAAATCTGGAAAAGGTGATCAAACAGTACCTACAAATTACAGAGGTATTATTTTGCTGTGTGTCCCATACAAAATATACGCTGAAATCCTTGAAGACTAAGTAACTGTTAGAAGGCAATAATTATCCAACAGAACTGCAGAATGGAATTCGCAACGGACGCTCACGCCAAGTCACGTACAGTCCTTAACACAAATACCATAAAACAGAAAGATATCCAGGTTATCAACATGTTTGTGCTTTGTTGATATGAAGTAGGTATTTCACTCTGCAGAGAGAATTTTACAGTGGCTCAGTAGCAACAATTTGGAATTCAAGGGTTGATTCTTAATGCCATTCAGTCACTGTACTGTTCGATGCTGTGTAAAAAGTAAATACAGTAACAACTGACTGGTTTGACGTCTCAACTGGTGTGAAACAAGGATGCTACCTTTCACCAACTCTATTCTCAATGTATATCAATGACCTAGTAGACACGCTCAGTGAACTGAATTGTTGTGTTGATATAGATAACACGAACATCACATCACTTATATAGGCGGATGATATTGTGCACAGAATGCGGTAACTTCTAAACTGTCTCTCAGATTGGTCAAAATATTGGAAACTTTCCTTAAATCAAGAGAAAACTGTATCCACTTCTATGGGAACCTACCAGTTTACATGTCATTTTCGTGATGTTGATTATTGAGTAGAATATAAATATTTCGGCATGTGGTTGAAGGAAAACTACAACTATAAGAAATCCCTGGCTGAAGTTTGCAAAGCAGCAGAATGAACCCTTGGGGCAGTGACAGCCAAGTTCAATAACATGAGTGGTTTAAGGCACAATGTGTTCACTAAGTCCTTTGATAGCTACGTCCAACCTGTTTTGAATCTCCAATGTGTGTTTTGTGTTTGGTTTTGTTTGTTTGTTTGTTGTGTTTTGGTTCTTTTTGTGTTTGTTTTTAATGTGTACTATAAGACTGCAATCCTACCCCTAATTATATTTGGTTATGATATGTTGGGTTTCATATGTAACCCCTTACTGGTCCACGCTATATGGCAGGATGAGAAGATATTGTGTATTAGCCATTGTGATTGCGGATAATGTAGATAACCGAGTAGAGAAAGCGGCTGGGCTGACTGTTGGAGTTGGTATATCTGTAGTTGGATGATGCGAAAGGTGTGAAAGGAGAAATTCAGTTTCTTGAATGTGCCCTTTCAAAAGAATATTTGTCTGTAACTCCATATCTAGTTGTCTTTTGGGCCAGTAATGGCCCGGTGTGTTGATAATAACTTTATATGTATTTATATATATTTATACACATGACACCAAAATAAATAAATAACTATGAACTGTGTCGAGTATGGTCAGTGAGTGAACTGTGGTGAGTGAACTCCACTTACTCGAACAGACTATAAGTTTGCAAGCACTGAACTGTTAATCAAAATCCACTTATAGCCAACTGAAGTGACAGAGAATACACCTGGGATCCTTGGGAACAGGATTTACAATCTTTGTTAAAATATCATCTTTTGTAAACATGAACTTTACAAACTGATCTCTTTTTTTAGTCATCATTTTATTTTTGTGCGCTTATTGCAATGTTCAAACAAATTCATTGAAATAACTGATTACTACTTTATACAGAAAATGGTGAAAGTTCTTACCACATTTGGGATATGCCGCAATCAAAACGTCATCGTCCCTAAGTTCCAGTTTTTGAATATTTCTGATCATTTCCATGTCATCTTCAAGGGTTGTAACAATTGTGAGAAGAAGACCGTCTTTTTCATAGAATGACCATCCATGACCATTCTCATTGCGGTAGTCCAGAATCTTTGGATTCCTACAAATAAATCACCGTTTGGGGATGATTTACCGCCATTTTTTGACGGTTTGGATTCATTTGTGTGAGAACCCTTCTTAGTGTTACCTACAAAATTGACTATTCTGCACACGAAGCAAGTATAGATATTCTTCTCGAACCTGGTTTCGACACCCTGGATCCTCAAAAGAGACGCAGCAATGTGTCTTTAGTTGAGTGATAGTCGCATGTGATAAATTAAATGAATGCAATAGTGAAAGACATGTTGCTGTTGCAATTTCTCTGCAAGTTTAGTTTAACTATCACTTTTCTGTAGCTGACGGTATACACGCGTATACTCGTCACTTTGATCTCATTAGACAAAAAGGATGGCCACGGAAAAAAACTCTGCACTGACCCGGAATAAGGGAAAGACGTACTTACCCCTGACCTTCCATTTTGATCAGTACATGCGATCACCGCTTGTGGTGGACTTTCTTGGACACACAACCGCGTACGCTCCGTGTAATAAACAAAACGACCTTGCTACGAAACTGAAGAAGAAATCACGACAACCAATGTCGACAGCGTATTAATAAGCAAAATTGCTCGTGGCGACTGTGTAAGTATTGATTCTAGGGCAGTAGGGCAAAACAGGTTCATGCGAGGATGTTGAGGCTAGATCCACGAGACGCTATCTCACAGCTATAATAGTCAAACTGTCACCGTTTTATCAAGGCTGTTTATGCAAGTCATGGATTTAGAATAAGGTACGCTATTCAAGTTGGTATTCAAACAAGAGCAGCATATCCGTTGTACAGATTTGCGTCCCTTGGGCACCACAAAACCTATCGAAATATATAATGTGGTTTTCAGAAAGCCAGTTCACGCCGAATGTCTCCTGGTTTCTCTATGTCACTCACATAGGAGTAAGCGTTGTTGGGATGGATGAGCAGTGAATGGGATCAGTTGCTACTCCATAAACCTTTTATTACTGTAAGCATCAGTAAAGACGGTCCGACCGGAAACCGACTCTCCAGTGGAATATGTCCAATATGTCAGCGACCAACGTTAATTGTTCATAAAATATTCATTCACACTAAAGAGAATGAGCCGGAATGCTGTCGGAATAAAACTTCCTAGGGATTCCAGGAAATTCAAACTCGACTTTGAAGTTTCTTACTGCATTCCGAATGCATTCTTACTATTCAGGTCAATTGTTGCATCATGCACGAATGTTTTGGACATGTTAAAATCTTTCGAGGTACATTCGAAGTGGGAAAATACTGAACAACGTTATTGAGGGGTATTCTAAGAGCATTTTAAGTATTCTTACTGCATTCTAAGAGCATTTACGTATTTTTACTGCATTCTATATATTCTTACTTCGTTCATTCTGAACATATCCAATGGCGAATCACGAAAAAGGCAAGGCACTTCAAATCCTGTCAGACTGTCTCGAATGCACCTCGAATGAGTGGAAATGTGCTGCTGGAATTCAGGTGGAGAAACCTTCTAATGAAACAGGTTATTTCGAGTGCAGCTGGAATACAGCTCGAATGCACCTCATATACAGTTAGCACGTCCCGAATGATCTTCAAATGAGCCTTGCATACCGCCGAATAGTATAAAAACATGGTCACCTGTCACTGAAACGTCAGATAGGATCTGGGAGAAGCCAATACCGGTATTCTTACAAAGCTGGAAACAATGCTTATATTGACATTCTCTCCCGAATGCGGTTCGAATTTTGAAAGCATATTTTTTTTTCTAGCTGATTCTGCTTGATTCCCGTCAATTCGAGATACGTATGAAGGAGCCTTAAGAAACTATAGTAGTAGAAAGGGGTAATGTGCGAACAGCCACTGGACCGCTAGTCTGTAGCTTGTAAAATTCCATTAGGCCCAGTAAATCTCCACAGTCACTAAAAGGATTTGTGAATTTGTCATGGGGTTATTTTGTAAATACATTTACTCTCTCCGACTTTTTAAGTTATAATACACTTTAAAATTGTGCAAGTTTTGAACATCACCAGATTAGACATTTACTGATGAAACCCCATGACATGTCAACATATATCTTAGTCTTATCTTTTATCTGTGTTTGTTATCTTTGCTTAGTTTCTACACTCAAAGTTCGGGCGAGTGAATTATTTTCTGGGCTAGTAACTTTTATGCATACTGTAGCTAGCCCGACTTGATAGGAACATTTGAATACTATTTCGCACACTTGAAAGGGTCATAATCTATCACGGTACAACCTTGTTGAGCTGATTGCATCGTGGTAAAATGGCACAGTTGGATCGTGTTCTCTATAACCCAAAGGCACTTCCTGGCACATCTCCACGTGTTTGTGTCTGACATTGAAATTGTACATGAACTGAGCTCGAGTGAATGAAATTAGAATTTTTGTCAGTTGCGAGTATGCCAAAAAGGTACATGCGACACGCGCGATTTGACCATTACTAAAACATAAAAAGAGATAAATATGTATTTTAAATAATTAAATAAATAAGATGATAATATGTCTTCAAAATTGCAATAATTTCAGGTTCAAAAGAAGTTCGAGCTCGTTTAGTACTGGTGATTGGTAAAGTGTGGCGGCCAGATGGTAAAAACTTATACTCTTAAAAACAGTATGGTATTAAAAACAGTTTGGGTCATTAATAATTTTTTTCAGACGTTGATAGTACTTGCCGCACATAGAGAAATGAAAGATCTTCGCAAGTGACCCCGCAAGTTTCTTTATGTTTTTGCTGATAGAGACCCGAACCAGCACTGAGAAGAAAAAGTGAGCATACCCTGAACAAAGGTGATTTAAAACAACCTCATAACAGTTCGGGAAACATTAAAAGACTGCAGTTTGCGCAGTAGATGGAGGCGTTGTTGACATTTACTGTATAGGGTTTCTGTGTTGTTATTCCATGTTAACCTGCTATCAATTAACGTTCCAAGGTACTTGTACTCAATGATTGTCTAAATTGGTTCTTTACTACTAACAAGGGTGGTACTGTTGGGGGAGTTAGTCCTGAAATTATTACGCAGTCTTTTTCACATTTAAATCCCATTGATTCTCTGTACACCATGATATGAAATTCTTTACCCTAACTCTGTATCGTCGCTCTGATTCGTAATCATACATCTGACCAACAATGGCTGTATCATCAGCAAGCCCCACATTAACACAGCTATTTTCTACGCTAGTGCAGCGGTGTATAGAGTGAACAGGACTGGTGACATAGCACAACCTTGCGGTCCTCCTGTATTTATAACCTTCATGTCCGATACATTGCCCTTTAACTCTGACACATTGAAATCTTGCATGGAGGAAATATCTGATCCAACTCAGTTGTGAATTCACCCTCATATTTTGCAGTTGTCTTACCATGATGTGCGTTTGGATCGTGCAATAGCTTTGAAAAGATATTTCCTCTGATTATGGAAACGCTGTTTTCCATATATTTTTGCCATATTAGACACGTTCTGATGGTATATTGAATGTCAACCAACTTATTTGTGTGCTTGCATATGGATGTCATAGTTGATCCGGGTGTGCAGTATGTGTGTGAAATCTCTCGTGTGGCCGAATTGACAACTATGTTGTTGTGAGTGAACGAGTGAGTGAGTCTAGGTTAACGACGCCTTTAGCAATATAGATTAACGACGCCTTTAGCAATATAGGTTAACGGCGCCTTTAGCAATATTCCAGCAGTATCTTGAGTGGGACACGAGAAATAGGCTTCATACATTGGACCCATGTGGGGAATCGAACCTGGGGCTTCGGCGTGACGCGCGAACGCCTTAAGCTGTAGGCTCCCACACCTGCCCGAAACGTGTTATAAGGGCTTGCCAATATCTGTGACTGAGGAGGCGAAACTAACGGGTCACCGTGGCTGTGACTGAAGAACTTACACGTGCTTGAGGGTTCCAACAAACACACAGCAATTGCGTCTGTTCTGGTTCTCCCAACGCATTAGGCTGCCACCGAAGCGGTAGAAATCACAATTACAGACATATCAATACATTCATAGACATGTTCTATTCTTTGTTCATGTGTAAGTTAAGTGAGTTATTATTTAACGTGACATCGGCAATATTTCAGCCATATCGTGTTGTTCATGTGTAAACAACAGTTACATATAATACAAGTTTCAAGTCTATAACAGTTCCAAGTACATGCTGCATGAAAGTTTTAACTCAAATACCGGTAAATACATTGTAACTACGTGTATACATTTTCTTGTCTCACACATAAATGTATGATTTCTGATTGGCTGAATGCTCTTCTATTGTTTACAAGTATCCCTGTTTAAAAGCCAATAGCATATATATGTACCCCGCTGGGAATTCATTTGTTACTTCGTGGCAGTTATTCTTTATCTCGAATAACATTGAATCATGTATGATGTACGGAAAATACCGATGTTTTGTTAATGCAAATCGATGTTAACTCAAACTGTTTTTCTTGTCGTCTGCAACATCTAGAGATGGCTACAAAATTATTTCTACCCGTGCTTCAGACAATATAACATTAACATTGGGGTGTTAGGTAAGATAAATACGTTGTTTAATGGTCCCATGGGGCCCATGAGTTGAGGGAACTCAACGAACATCGAAGGTACATGTGTGAGTTTATTTGTTTAACGCTGCACTCAACTGACGGTAACTATTCTGAGTCTGATCACCTGACTGCGGTAGCTGACTCTTGCGACAAGCATGGGGTGCTAAACGACCAACACCAACTCGTATCTTCAATGATGTGAATCAAACAAAACTGCATTACAAGGTCATACCTAACTATCAATACACCCGCTGTTACAGATATTCATTTGATTGGTTTGCTGCAATGTGTTTCAGTTTAGCTCTGTCGATAATGGATGTTCTAAACAAAGCTCTTACTGTCACAGGCTTGTTGTTTCATGGTGCACATGTCGAAGAGCTGGTGGAACTGACAAAGGTGAACCCATGTAACGATGTCCACAAATTAAGTCTACACAGTTGCCAACCGGTGCCAATAAACCTTCTTTCTCTCGAACAGAATACTGAGAAGAAATTTGAATTTTACATCTCTTAGGCAGTGATGAAACTGGAACAGTCTAAAATAAATATGTTCGAACTTCGACGGGATCGGATGATCAGGCTCGCTGACTTGGTTGACAGATGAACATACCTCTATCCCAACTACTACATTAGACATCACAAAACGTGTACTACACCAGATGATGTTTTTACAACCTTCCACGCCTCCTGTACAAGTCTCCAATACTCAGGAATATAATCACACTCAACAGTAGTTGCTAATACAGGGCAATCACGTTTACGAAAGCACTCCATCCCTTTCTTTGGCTGCATTAAAAAATCACTTCTCACGAACGACCCCTGGTGGGGCTCCACGTTGATCAGCCGTGAAACGACGATTCCAGTGAAATACACGTCATCGATCCATATAAAAGGAGATATAAGGGAAGCTTTATATAAATTAGGAATAAGTTCTCCGAGGACGAAGACTGCATAACCTCCACAATATATCCAGGGGAAATGACGATAGAATTTGAACACGTCACCATGGACAGCCCATTTAGACGTACCTCGATGAATCTTTCCAACAGATTCATTAGCGATGTCGCAGTGAATAGGCTCCCGTGTATGTATTCCATGTTTCATATCCAGGAGTCGATATGTATTAACAAAAACATCATCGTCAATTTTACCCACTAGTTTCACATTGCGACAATATAGTGAAATCCATTTCAATCCCATTGTTATTTTCAATGTCAAATTGCGGTAGTCGTCCAAGAAGGTCCCTTGAATGATGTCCTTGAATTCGGCGAATTCCGAAACTATCCTCCGGGTTACAGTTGTGTTGGTGGCGCGGCCAATTAAGAAAACTGTCTTCACTGTCACTGGCAGGAAGGAACGTCCGTTCGCAAATGCCGATCTGAGTAATTGTCTCTGTTTAAAGTGACCCGGTGCGCTATTTACCGCGTACAACAGCGATATGCTCTTTGCGCGAGAACAGGCCTCCTTGTCGTAAAGAAGAAACCCAGTTTCAAATGTCGCAGGATATAACGTTGAAGGTACCGGTCTCCTACTGTGACTTGCATCCACCTTTACACTTGGACAATGTTGATGGACCTTCGTTTCGGTAACACTTCCCAACAATCCGACATTAGTGAACACAATGTAAGCACTAAGAGCTATCAGTGAACAGACGCAAAGTTTTATAGAAATAATTAATTTCATTCCAAACTACATGTGTGATGGTACACCTATGCTGTGTATAGCTGCAGTTGGAAACAGCATACAAATGTCCGCTAGCAATCGATGTAACGATCGTTAATCACCAGACCTTCCGATTCAGAGCATCCAACAGCTGAATGCGTAGCCATTGTACTACACATATATCATGCCAGGCGTTAAACATTTCTGAGTCGGTTTGATGCTATAAATGTTTGTATTGATTGTTTCAACAATGAATTATCTGCAGCTAGAACGTACTGATTGCATGGTATTGAAAAGAGTGCCATCAAATCATCGTTTTGTTATGCGCTCGGGCCAATAACCGACTTTGATCATAATCTTGGGAGAACAGCTGTTGAATGTGCGCCTATGGAGAATATGTATGGTAACTCTGTGACAAAAACATTTAGATTCGGAGCATTTTCAGAAAATTAATTTACCTCTGAAAAGCAAGAAAATACTTGTTCACTGGGTGTTGAACGTCTTCTAATAAGTAAAACGAACTGAAAGGAAACTCTCAAATCCACAGTTTAACAAGTTCTTTGATGAAGCAATTCATCCCTGACGACATGTAATGATGACGTTATTTGAGGCCTGATTAGTGCGGACCAACATAAGTATATATTCTGTAGCATGGAGTGAGTGAGTTTTAAATTTAAAGTCATTGGGGCAGTACTTGAGCCATATCGTGACTATGAAAGTTGTAAATTTATAAATATATATTTTACCGGTTATATGAAATGAAAACAAACTCATAAACTTACCCTGTCGCATGGAAAAGCTCAATATCTATGA
The DNA here is from genome assembly GCF_037392515.1 of Haliotis asinina. Classification (NCBI taxonomy): domain Eukaryota; kingdom Metazoa; phylum Mollusca; class Gastropoda; order Lepetellida; family Haliotidae; genus Haliotis; species Haliotis asinina. Next base: position 57,457,411 of record NC_090280.1, on the reverse strand, counting down.
GTATGTCAGTAGCCCCTTTATTATTGTACATGGGTATACACACCATAGGGGCAATGGGAACAATTACATCTGTGAGGGATATCATTTCAACTTTGTAAGGTACAATCAGTGACAATTCAGGGGAATGAATAAAAGCGGCCTTTGAATAATTCAAATTCAAATAAAACCACAAAGAAATAGAAAGTGCGTGAGTTTAGTTTTACGCCACAGTAAGCAATATTTCAGCAATATCACGGCGGGGAACACTACAGATGGGCTTCATACATTGTATCAATATCGGGAATGAAGCCTGAGTTTTCGGTGTGATGAGTGAACGCTTTAACCACAAGGCTACCCCACCGTCCCAGTATAGGAGAAACGATGTACGACATTCTTGGACATGTACAATAGACATGTACTAAGCAGTATTCCAGCTATCTGACGGCGGCCAGTAAATAACCAAATCTGGTCCAGGCAATCCAGTGAGCAATATCATGAGCATCGATCTACGCAGCAGGTATATGTTGACGAGATAACCAAGTCAGCTAGCCTGACCACACGATTCCGTTAGTAATTCTAACCGGGATATTCACGGCGATGCAGCAACTCAGCAACTAAAGCCGTTTTCCTGTCTGTCTGTATCCCGAGACAAACAAAAGCATGATGGGAAAGTATTTATATGCCGCTTAAAGCAAAATGTCAGCAGTATCACCCCGGAGGGCACCAGAACTGGACTTAACGCATTGAACCCATCTGGGGAATCGAACTAATGTCTTCCGTGTGACGAAGACCGCCCCTATACCAATTGTGTAGGCCGATACTCATGATGTCAACCACAGGATATTACATACAGATCACTGCCATAAGGTTACAGCAATTACTGTGGCACACAAATCATTACAAAGTTATAATTATAGCCGCCGATATACGCCATAGCCGCTATCGTGACAGTATCTGATAAGGCCACCCAAAGGAGGACGTTGTTGACTCTGTTGATGTTGTAGCTGCTGACGGTAGTGTTGCGGTTCCAGCCCACATGCCTCCGCTTGCTCGGCAACAAAGCGTAATATATTATATGTGAGGGGACTGCGCTGAAGTCCCTTCGTCCACAACATGATATCAATCTGCACTAATTTGGCACATACAGGTGCTGCTTGTATGGCATGACTTAGAAGATGAGTCGGCCACAACTTAGGGGGAAGGTGATGCACAGAAAATCCTCCACAGTAATCCTCAATAACATTAGCAGCTGTATCTGCAGGTGTCCTTCTGATGTTTGGGATGAGTCTGTCTCCTGTTCTCGTAAGTGCCAGGTATCTACAGCACTGAACATTAGAAAGGTACCACATGCATTCTGGGTAGAATACGTTATTCAGGATCCTGTGAAGATAACGTAGTACTGCCACGAAGCAAGTCTTTGATGGTTTCCTTTCTGTGCTGTAATTTGAGACAGCCTCCTGTTGCAAACAGCTATCCAAGTAGTCTTGTAATAGGATCATCCTGTCTTTAGGAAGTTTCAGCTTCTCAGCTTTCCTTTCAATCTTCCGTGCAAGGTCCTCCATTAGGTATCTTTGTCTCTCCCACAGTGATACATCCTGCGCAAAAGATCCCAGTAGTGCATTCAGAGTAAGACTGACGTTAACATTGAAGCAATCGTACAGATAATCACTTAGATCAACATTCTCAGGAATTTCGACAAATCGCGTGAAGGTGTCCCTGAAAGCCTTTTGGATGTCAGTGATTGGTGCATTCAATGGTAACTTGCATCTTCCCCATGTACTATTAAATCTATATCCGAATTTATCAAAACTACCGCACCAGCCTATCCACGAATCCTTCCCCACAAGGATCACTACAGATGGTCGGTGCCAGCTGCAGTGTTCTGTAGGATATCTAGCCACAATCACAAAGTGATATTTACAATCAAAATCATCAAGATAACCCGCTTCAAGAATATTTTTAAACATTGTAAAATCTGAAATGAAGGGATTTCCTACACCACATGATACAGTTCGCACATTAAACAATGTCATTTCAATGAACCTAGGAAAAAGCACTGCTAACTTAATGAATAAAGCCTTAGCGTCTTCGTCGTATATATCAGCTGTCTGAAAGACTGATCTGTGGTCATCTACAAAGGAGAATTGATGCGAGGTGGACAAATTGGAAATCAGCCACATTCGTATTGCATATTTGAGAATTCCTATCGAAAGAAGCTTGTCGCAGCTTTTGAAAATCACACTCGGGTGATGCAGAGCACTGTTCTGTAAATACCACATTTGGAGAACCTTGTGGAACACCTCCTTTGTCAGCAGAACCATGTCTGATGTCACCCATGGTGCTTGAAGTGTGTTCTTGCAATACAGGTCCAAAAAGCCACTAGAGTTGATGACTTGACTGAAGTGTACTGCAGTACGATAACAGGACAATAGAGTCTCGGGTGTCAGATAGAGGAAGATGGATTCCAACAGCTCTGTGGGTAGTTCCTGGAGATGCACTGGATGACGTCTAGTTCCAGCGCAGACTGGAGGGTCCTTAAGGTCTTGAGATGGATGTTCCATGGATGAACATTTGAAGAATTCATAAATATTTTAAAACTGTTGAACATGAGACTTGTGATACGGATATCAAAGAAAGATGGGCCCAAAGTTATATATATATATATGCAATACATTAGCTGTACCAAGAGGTTTGGTTCCAGAACATTTGGTGAATCCTAATCAACAGGTATCGAAGAATCCTGACGAAATGAATCAGGATTCTATATTTACACAGAGATGTGTCTTCCGTTTCGTGGATGGAATTATCACCATCTATCGTTGCTCCCAACGCCAGTTGAGTCCTGAACACCAGCAAGTCCTCACAGTTCCATAGGACATATTCTGACATCTGAAATGTGGATGATATTGTCATATAGATATTTTGTGGATGTAGGAATTGCATGCTTGTGGTGAAAGTCATAGTGCATAGTTCCCACTAAAGCCGTTCATGGGTGCTTTTAAAGGATCTACTAAGAACGCTTCTCTTTCATTTAAAATAAGAAAATGTAAACTGAACCTTAGAAAAAACGAATGCATTTATTTCGAGATACACCAAAGTGTTTATATATACACCATTCAAAAACGTATGGGATATTCCATTTTGCGAGCATACCACTAGCCAATGCCGATGCATATGAGAAAACGTAAAGTATAATTACCCATACAGATGAAACATTTCCAAAGGAATGGAATAAATTGTCACATTTCCCTAAAATTCTCTTCATCATCAGTCTCCTTGGCGTCATCATTGGCAATTTATCAATTTTGTAAATACAATATCCCCAACCTTTGTAATTGTCTGTGTTACTAGATATACAAGTACATAACTTGGAAATCTGTTATTCTAGGTTAAACTGCCTATGCTATGCCAGTTCACCGTCACCCAATAAAAAAACACTGTTTACATATGGAATGTTGAGAATGGTAGGACCGTTTAACTTACGATGTTGTTATTTAGTTATCAAAAAGTGGTTGAAAAGAGAACATCATATGAGGGTCCATGTCATACTGTGTTTACGACACGAGTGCTTAAATTTTGGTATTTCCCGAGCGAGAGCAGGGTATACCGATATTTATGAACTAGTGTCGTGGTCATGTCGTGTCGTAGTGATTATGAACAATGGTGTGACGTCACGTTTCTTTTTCACGTTTCTCGCTATGACATAGGTACTCATATAATATCCACTTACTCTTTGTAATGCGATGATCAGGCAATTGAAGATTTAGGGAAAGGGGGCTTGGGGGGTTGGGGTGGGGTCTCTTAATAACTGATTTACGGATTTGTGTAAACCGGTACGTGTCACAATATCATCTGACAGGCTAGCCTTTTTAATCAACTGAATCCTGGAATATGCATGGTTTATATGGTCAACTAGTCAGTTATCATGATGGGGTCTTTTAAGTGCACAAGGCAAATGTACCGTAAACGCCTTTAGTTTTACGCCTCTGTTAGCAATATTCCATCAATATTCCATCAATATTCCATCAATATCAAGGTGGGGGACACCAGAAATGGGCTGCACCCATTCTACCCATGTGGGGAATCGAACCCGGGTTTTCGGATTGACGAGCCGTGAGCGGACGCTTTAACCATTAGGCTCCCATCACCCCATGACTGTAGACAATAACTATCATGAATCGTCTAAGGGAGTCATAAACCATAGTTACAGATACTTCACGTGAGCTTTTTGTATAGAGTACATGTCACAAAATCACTTTGTAGTTAAGCCTACTACAGCCACAGAAACCTAGACAGTAAGTAATGCAGAACGCTGCATCAGTAATTGAAGGGCAACTCGCAGGGAGAAAAACGTAGAGGAATTACATGGCGTTGACTCAAAGAGCGCCGTAGGACACCGTTTCCGTTGAACCCAAAGAAAACATTTCTGGTTTAAAATTAACTGCAGTATTTCAAATGATGTTCGTCGAAGCGGCTCGAAGGAACTTCTGTAAGTTTCTCGCACTCACAAAAGTCCGGAAAGAAGTGTTTCCTGATTTAAAGGGTTCGGAGTAGCGAGGCATCACCGTCAGCAGTAACCGTTTGGAAGACATTGTTTCCCGAATAGTTCAGCTTCACCGTTAACGCGAATACCTTGCATCGCAAAACAACAACGTAACCCTAACAGGGCCTCAAATCCGGACGTATCCACCCAAACTCACAGTTTCATGTTTTTGTCAGGAATACTGTAACAAGTGGAAAAACAGTCATCTAGACGTTGTATGACAGTCTCACCTCAGGGTACAATCGTCGACGACAGCATGCCACACCAGGATAAACGTGCATACATGATCACGGGATCAGACACATTTCACAATCTTCACACTTGCCGGGGGAATTTGAAAGGGAAGTAACTCGTCAATACTTATGAAATGATGGATTTTTTATCGAAACGTTTAGTATCGAGTTCAAATCTCTAAACTAAGATACTAACCTACACGTTCTTGTATATTCAGAATACGACATGAAATACATCTTTCAGGGAAATGTTGACATACCAGGGGTGAAATAGGCAAATAAACAATAATTACTATTATAGACGAAGGTAACGTGAAATGATTAATATTTCATTAGCAGCACTTATGTACCACTTTCTATGCCTGCAAGTGTAATATGTACTTGCAATAAACATATTTCATGTGTCTATGCACTCGTTCTTTATTTTCAGATCAAAATATAGGAATGAACAGTATGACGATTGACGTTTGACTGCTTTTTTTTCCCGGTTTTTAAAATGTATTATTTCTTTCAAATATTTCCATGGGCACCCTCATCATTGTTAACTGTAACAAGAAAAAGTCAGCGTGCGGTCGCTATGGTTCTTACTGCTCACATTTCCATAGCGCTGGAATGTACTAAACGTTGCCATGGAATCTTTAGATAGACTGATTTGATGTCATTCATGCGCAGCGTAATAGTGCTCATATAATCTGTCACACGTTGAGCGAATAATATCCATCCATTTTAAAATGACACGTTTCTGCACATTTGTTCATTTTTTTCTATTTTGTTATATTTCCTAGTTTTGTGATTTTTAAAAAATTATTTGAATGACCCTCATCGTCTGTAACTGAATAAAACACAGACTGCTTGCAAGCCGATCGTCATGCTCCACGCTTAACTCCCATGGGCGTTGGAATGGGCACCTCACATTGATTGGTTCCATGCCACCCGTGCGCTGCTTATTAGTTATCATATGCATATGATTACATAATAAGCGAATAAATATCAAACCATACTGACTTGAACACCCGACACCCGACACCCGACACCCGACACCGACATCAGACATCCGGCATCCGACACTCGGCAACAGACACACCGAAGCTGTATCGTAACCTGGGCGTCGAGTTTCGAAGCTCTCTTATGATAGTCTTAAGTTATGTTAATGTGTGGCACTTCCGACTATATTAGTCCCAAAAGAGCATAAAAAATCTAGGCCCTGGCATCGAAATGTCCCCTGTAATTTTCATTATTAGAAAGCTCAGGTTTTCACTAGACTTGGAAGCTCATGCGTGTTGTGAATAGAGTAGTGTTATAAGGTGAAAATTGCATTCGTATACATGAAACGATTAATACATCCATTGAGATTTGCGGTTAGTTCGGCATAGCACCAATGCTATTACTATTGGGTAATATATTAAGGGATGGAAAAAGGGAATAAATGTCAAACAACAAAACAGAATAGATTCGTCAAGTAGCAATTAAAGCTGAGTCCCTGATTAGAATTAAGGGAGATTCCCAATCACGAGGTACAACATGAGACCAGGGAATGGCGTAACTTCTAACGAATCAGAGAGATTGTAGAGGGTCATGTGATAAGGGTGGAGCAGGCTCGAACACCTTAAAAAGATACCGTCAACACTAAAAAGTGTGCGAGGTGCTGTGCGGGTTATAGAGACAGCAGAACGTCCACATCCCGATTGATCAGTAAAGAGCTTGCCCTACCTTGTCCAGGCCAAGTACAATTGTTATGAAGAGAAGGATCGAGTAAACCGATGTGAGTATAGAAACTTGTGTTGAGTAATTCATTGTATACCAGAGTGCCAGTACATGAATGCTATGTGTTAGTTGGGAATCCCGGTCGTAAGACCATTTATTCCTAGATGTAGCAACCCGGACGGACCAAGCGAGTATGCCACCCGAGCTGGCAGCACCCCCAATAAGGCAGAACGGTCATTATAACAGGTAACTGGTAAGAGGGTTTACTAACCCCCAAATCCCAGTTACGACAGTAGCTTCCTGGAGAACAACAATGCTTCGATTTTCTGGCCGCTTCATAACAAAACGCGTTAAACGATGGGAAATTGTCGTTACTGTCACTAAAGGGTCAGCCAAGTGGTTAAAGCGTTCGTTTGTCACGTCCCAACTTCTTTTCCTCACATGGTCTGTACGTAATTGCTGGAATATTGGTAGAAGACGCACCAACAGAACTCAGTTACATGACTAAGTTTCTTAATACAGCCAATAATATGATGTAGATCACGAAATATTTGCAAATTTAAAAGCAGCAAGTCGGTTCCAATTTGCATTGTGTGTAGTCTGTGAAGGATAACAATCAAGTTAATACCGAGATTTCGCATTGCGTCCCTTTGTAGATGCTTTCAGTCGAAATGGTATTTCAGAGCATTTTCATTCAAAATGTTCTCAGTAGGTATGTGTGTGTGTGTGTGTGTGTGTGTGTGTGTGTGTGTGTGTGTGTGTGTGTGTGTGTGTGTGTGTGTGTGTGTGTGTGATTTTATTATCAATGTGCTTTCATAACTGTGATATTTGTTCCTCATGGATCATTTGGACCTATGTTCATAGATTTTTAGAGCTGTAACCACGATCTGCCTTTTATTGTAATACAGCATGTGACACAGCAATAAACTATTTCTTCTTACCGTAAAATTACACGTTAGTGCGGCTGCGCAATCACCGGATTTCCGACGTGGTTCCCCTCACATGCCATGATTATTTGCCAAAATGGGACGTAACTCTCGCGATTCCCACTGTCAACCACTAAATCTAGGATCCAAGACAAGAGTGTGTGTGAGTTTAGGTTTACGCCGCCTTTAGCAATATTCCATCAATAATGTGAACGGCAGGGGACACAGGAATGGGCTTCACACATTGTACCAATTATGGAAGAGAACCCGTGTCTTTGGCGTGACGAGCGAACACTCTAACCACTATGACATCCCACCTCCCTTCATAAGACAAGAGGACCCCATCATGCTAAACCAACTTCATATTAACCAACTCACTGTTATTAAGCACCTTCTCCAAACTGGTATATTATGAGGAAGATAAATATAATACATATGTGCCATGGTGAATGATCATAAATGTATTAACAACTTGAAAATCCTCTTTCTTTTTGTATCACCATAAAAAACAATTATCTTGATTCACCGATCTGCATATTCTTTCTCTCCATCCTCACGTGTATGTGTCATGATTCGTTTACGCCAACTTCTTATTGAAAACAAAGAATGCGATGAAAAGAGTAACGGACGCTTTGGAGCTTTTAGGAGCCTGTGACATATCATAGTTTCCAAAGTCAAACTGCGTGTCTGTCGACTTCGACTGGATTGGGTGTGTCCCATGTAGAGCGGCCGTCCATACAAGAAGCATGTCATTTCTGAAACAAATCGCCCAGTTATTCCAAGTTTATGCCATTCAAACCAGAACGTCTGAATCGCTAAAAAGCGATTTTTGCTGCTTGACGCGCTGAATCTTCCGCTTGTCTGGGATATACATGTGTATTAGTCATAATTGTCATATTTCAGACGTATACGATGCCAAGAACACAAACTAATGAGGAATTATTAATGACATACCTGCCTCTATGACAATGACAGCAGGCATCATAAAGGGACAAAAATGGTAAATAATGCATGGACAGCAATCAGCCAAGCATGCGAGTCAACAGGTTTTATTGACAACAATTGAAACAAATTATACCAATAGCATTTGTGTACATCGAACAATGCTTCAACACAGGCACAACAAGGACTGTCAACATGGGTATTTGATGAATACCCGCTGGCTTTCAGGTCTATTGTACGTACAAACACAACTAGCAAAGGGTATGTATATATGCATCACTGTCACACACTGATGATACAAGTTATCCGCAAAACATGATCTTCCCTCAGTTTCTTGGAACAGTCGTGGTCATATTGATTTTCAGAATACATTCCATAAAATCCTTCCCACCCAAGTGAAAAACCACCGTGAAAGGGAATCACTTGAGTGCTTTAAGACGTCTTGCAGAAACATTATTGAGAATTATCCATGATGGAAATGTCATCTGGTCGTTTGAGGGAAGTATGATTTAGTTTGGTTTGTTGCAGTATGGGAGCTCATGTGGTTAAGCAGCAATGTCTCAATGTTTCCAGGATATAAAACTTGTTCTGAGTAATACAATGCTTGAAGCTGGGAGACAACACAGACATTATGTGCCACGTTCATCCTGAAGGCCAAGGCCTCTCCTTCTGGAAAAGGCAACAGTTCTGCCTAATCAAGAGTAAATCGAACCTTCACGGGGCAATCTTTCATCTGTTCAGCATAATATTCATTAAACCACTCGTTCTGGGCCACAGTGAACCAGTTCTTCCAGTCGCCTACCTCACCTGGAAAGTCATAAAAAAGGATTAGGGTTGTGTTATCTTAGTAACGTTTCATTATCTGGATGGCAAAAACAACCATATTCTAGCTATATGGAAACAGTCAGTAAATAATTGAGTCTGGGCCAGACAATCAAGTGATCAAGATCATGAACATAGTTTTACGCAATAGTGATACGATTGCATGCGTCAACATGTCAGTGACCCTAGTCACCTCTTACGACAAGCATGGCTTGTTGAAGACTAATTCTGACCGAATCCTCACGGGTAGCTGTCATAGTGGATTCTGAGTAATAAGTGACTATAAAATGTTCCTGCGAGTCATCATACTTATATCACACCGGGTGCTCCCGATACGGCGTTCGTGAACACAAGTGTAGGAAAATAAATTTCATTTGAATCTTCACTAGAGTGCAACAAGGTTAAAAAATACTTTCGTTCCTTCGGACAAAAACAGTGAACACTGAATCAGGAAAAAAATCAATCATCGATCAAATCTGATGAAGATCTATGTTTGTTTGTCAAAACCAAATCGAATTACAATCAAATACCAAGCACTGAAGATGCATCTGTACCATTAAACCCCTTGGGAACACTTCGTCTCAACACCGTTTGATAGTTATACTTTAACACAAATTATTAAGACGAGTCAGCATCGTTTTGCAGCGCTTTTAAGACTGCATCATAAAACTGACTTTTGCTCTTAACAGGGATTTCTTCTGATTGTGGATCCTTCATAGTTTATGGCAGGTGACTGATCATTGTTTTGTAAAATCAGCTCCAAAGTGAATACAATTTCCCTTCCCACCCGCACCGCTTATTATGTACAAAATCAGTGACCCAACCGTCAATTATATGTACAAAACATAATTGATGGCCCTACCTTCCTCGAATAAACATACAAACACACACGCACTCACTCACTAACTCACTCACTACCTCACTCACACACACACTCACACACACAAACACACACTCTCTATCTCTCTCTCTCTCACACGCACACACACACAGAGAGAGAGAGAGAGAGATAGAGAAACACACACACGCCGTACTTGAACCATCATCACCTTCACCCCTTTAGTAAACAATATAAACGGTCCCTTATAGGAGAGGATTTGGCGTTTCCATTTGCTGTTGTGTGTTAAATTCTTGTGATGTAAATTAAACCCACGATAACACGGTCAGTATCTATTATACGGTATTGTACATGCCTTTACGATAAGCAGCCTTGCCAGTTAATTCGGCTGTAGCCTTGATTTTCTTCATGGAGTCGAAGACGCAGTGTTCACACACTTGCCGGATGTAGTCGTCACTCCTCGATATGCCCAAAAAATCACACAACTTCTTAGTCTCTCTGAAAGTGTCCTGTGGAGGCAACAAGGTCATATTAAACATAAAAGGACACGCCAGAGAATAAATGCTTCAAATATTTCTGAAATCCTTAGAGAACCCAACTGGAAAGCAGAACGGTGAAGAGCCGACTTGGAGTAGTGACTCAGACAGTGAAATGAACCTGTTGCATTCAGACCCAGAGAAACCTTGTCATAATGCCATGAGTACTAAAACTCTATCATTATACATTATTATATACTGAGCAGTAATTGCAGCTTGTGTTATCTGATACCGCACGGTTATAATGGAAGGTTGCACTAGCTGAACACAGTTTGTATTAAATTTTACATCTTTACAGTTCAGAGTTGCGTCACACCAGACCATATCACATTAATATAGATCTATGTCTTTGCCCTGAGTAACATTGCCTTTGATTACATCTTACATCCTTGCCCTGAATAACATTGTCCTTGATGGTATCCTAAGGCCGTGTCCTTAGTAGCAATGCCTGTGACTACATCTTATATCTTTGCCCTGAATAACATTGTCCTTGATGGTATCCTAAGGCCGTGTCCTGAGTAGCAATGGCTGTGATTCTTTCTTATATCCTTGCCCTGAGTAGCATTCCCTGTGGTTATATTTTATGCCCTCAACATAAATGTTATGTCTTATTTTACGCCGTTCAGCATTGCCCACCTCTTTAAGGTCTTCATAGAAAAGTGTCAGGAAAGGAATGTCGGTGGTTTTCTTCACTTCCTCCCAACCCTTCAAATGGTCAAACCAGGACCCATATTCAACTGAAACATATACACACCTGAAACATGAACCGTATATAACATTTCTATACAACATTATATTAAATAAAGCACTGATATTCGTTCTCAGTTAGTTTGTGTAAATATTTGATTAAGAGCACAAAGGGGTGTGTATATAATCAAATCTGAGCCATACACCACATTACCATATTGCTGTTCTAAGTAGCATAGAGTGACACCTCATTGCAAACTTTGTCTTCGTTTCTCACATTTTCTCAATTTGTTTTTTAATTTTTATATTATTAAACATTTCTGTGCATTAGTAAAATCGCTTTATCGTCTAGTGTGGTGTTTTCCAAACAAATGATTCATTGGGCTTCACCTTACGAAGTTTGTTCGAAACTGCCTCTATTCTCAAAGCTGAAGTGGGTGCCCTGTAGGATAAGTCTGAGTAATGACCTTCAAAAGCATAGTCTGCTTGGGTTAACCTACGTAATTCTGTCCATTATGTTGTATGCGCTTAGGGCATGTCCGTGCAGCGTCAAGTTGAGCGCTTTGTATGCTGCCTTACTATTTATTACACTCTACAATAGCATTCTACACAATTTGTGTAAATCAATGTGTTTATTGCTAGACACGTAACTTACATCTCCCCTCTGTTGCAGCACGCACATAATTCTCCCACTTCCCATGGTAGTCGCTGAAACCCATCTTTTTCAAAAACACGAAATAGGATACAATTGCATCCTTGGGATTGCGAATGACGTGCACAAATTTTGGTTTCTTGACCTTGACCTCGTCTGGCAGGTGTCCTAATGGTGCGTGGGAGTTGAGGAGCCTGGGGGATGGGAGGTCTTTGTACTCCTCCTCGTCCATGAGTTCTATCATGGCGGATGTCTTGTGGATGTCAGACTTGTCCAGCTCGCCAGCCAGGAGAAGTCGTGACAACTCCCATACCCAGTGTGTGCCTGAATTAAATATACTGAACAGCGAAAAAAACGCATGTTTCGAAAAAATGAAGTCTCATAAAAATAAGCGTTCGTGTTTATGGTTTCTATTCACACACTCGACAAAAGAACAGAACGGCGTTTCTTTTACTGTTCAGTGTATAAATCAGTAATATCATCCATGAATTCATTTTGGTGTGGTAAGATAAGCACCTCTGGAAGTTATTTGCATGAGTCACTGAGCATCAGTTATGATACCAAAAACTGTTAAACCCAGCTTAACGGTGGTTCATCCTATAATGGTGTTTAGTTTTGGGAGGCTGCGTGGTAACATAGAGATTAAAGCTTTCCCTCGTCACGCCGAAGACCAAGGCTCGATTCCATAGGTACTATGTGTGAAGGTTATTTCTGGTGTCCGCTGTCGTTGCTGTTAGATTGCTACAACCGGCATACTCACCCACCCACTCACTCTGGGTGTTCTCATGAATCACTGTGTAAATGTAGATGTTTGAAAAGTCAACTGAAGTAAAATAGTAATTTTTGTGATTCTAGGATTCGAACCGGCGATCAAGGGACCCTGGCATAACACTTTAGTAAATGGGACCACCTGTGTCCTCTGACTAATACAGGGAGTGATGGCCCATAAGATCATTTAAATAAGGCTCAGTCACTGCAAATTCATCAGTGATGCCCTGGTTTGGTTAACGTGTAGTTTGACAAGACACACATCAATATTCCAGCAGCATCTTGGCAGTCTAGGCGGGACCAGACGATCCAGTGATCAACAGCATGACATGAGTCAACCAAGTCAGCAAACCTGACTACCTGATCCCGTCAGTCAGTTCTTACGACAAACATGGGTTGCTAAAGATCAATTCTTACCCGGATCTTCACAGGTGTAATATCTAGGGGTATTTTATACAATTCAGAGCAGGGTGACATAAGACATTATTTCCAAAGTTCAAAGAAGGACCATTCCCAGTCCAATAGACGCGGTTGTCAATATAAGGCAAATTTGTTACACCCTGTAGATACGTTGACACGCACACAAAAACGCAATGTCCATATTACAGTTGAAACTACACATACTTAAAACAAGTACATTAGCAGATAAAAACATCACTTGTTGAGGTCTCCGCACGAAACTGTGTTTCAGGTAAATACATTGCAACTAAAATCCATTAAAATTATCCATGTGGAATCAGTGTTACCAGTATCAAGTAACACTTATGCAGGTGCTCGGGAGTTATGGCTTCTATATACAGTCAGCTCCGGCTACATTTATCCTTGCGTAGTGTTACACAGGAAACTTAATGACAACAACAGCGGAGATAATGAACCAGTAAATCACTGCAGAACAATTATGCAGAAGGTCCTAATGGCCTTCTGAAGCATGGAGGTTATCAGCTATGTGCATGCTTTGCAACATTTTTTATTGATTCATAACGTTAAGATATATCCCAGAGGCATGGAAAGCATATTGTATCATACCCATCTATAAAGGTGTTGGGAAACCATTCAAGCTATTTGGAAAGGTTATCAGCAAAAGGCTCCTGGAAATCTATGAAGATAAGTCATTCCTTGACACCAAGCAAGGTGGCTTTCAAAAGGAACTGCCATCATTTCTCTCTTCCTTCATAACTGAAGAGATTATCTTGAAAGGGAAGATGAATTGAAAGTAGTTTTCCTAGACAGTAGTAAGGCTTTTGACACAGTTTGGCCTGTTATGGAAACTGAACAACAAAACAAACCAAAGTTTGTGGAATATGCTCCACTGTGTACACCGGAGTTCTGTCTTAGCAAACAATACCAAGTTAGACTGGTTCAAACAGGAACGAGGCGTGAGGCAAGGCAGTATCCTCTCAGCAAAGTTGTATCAGGTCTGCATAAACGATCGTCTCGACAAGATGTCATAGAAAGGTGCCGTTGTGATGAATCTACAGATGGCAGCCCCTTTACAAGCAGATGACATCACTCTTCTCAGCCGGGTCACTTCACACATGCAGGAAATGGTGAATATGCTTGAAAGGTTCAGTGCAGGTTGTGTTTACAGCATCAAAAAGTAACACCATAGTATTTTCAAGGGGCATGGGAGAATCAAAATGCAGAATACTTCTATATTGAAAAGAGATACCAACTATATCAAGTAAAAACATGTCGGCATTGACCTTCATTGTAACATGGATTCCTAGGATAGAACCATCAGTACCTGCACAAAACTGAAAGCATCAATGATTGGGCTACAAAGCCAGAGGCCTAAACCCTCTGACAAGCGCTAAAGTGTTAAGAACATTGTGCTCACCAAAGGCATTGTTCGGCAGTGAACTATGGTCTAACCTGTGGTGCAAGGTGACTGCATTTTGTGTTTTCAGCATCAAAAAGTAACATCATAGTATTTTCAAGGGGCATGGGGGAATCAACTGAACTTTGAACTCTCGGAAGGGCTCACAATCACACCCTGAACTGAAAGAAGCATGCAGATTCATTGCATTCCTAAGCGCAATGTGGCGTAAATGACAGGTTAAGGGAAGCTGAAAACTGTGCGACAGGGACTACGACGACCTTCTGGTAGATGTAGTCGGTCAGTGTTCATGTATGGAACACCAACGAGAAGAATTGTGGTGCAGCATACCATCCCTTAAGCCAATAGACCCGATTGTGAAGCTTCACACTATGAAGGACGTGCATCTTGTTTGCTGCCTCCTATGATGACATTTATGCTCCAGTTGTGATCATGGACTATTCAGACTGTGCTTGATGATTCAGTAAAACCACTAGATTGAGAACATAATCTAGCAGACTTGTAAGCTTGCGTGTTTCGATACTTCGCCCTCTTGCATTCCTAAAATTTTATTATACACTCGTATTCTCGCGTTCCCGAATTTGAGCATTCTACTGCATTGTCGCATTTCTGAAATTGTATATACTCTTGCATTCTCGAAATTGTACATCCTTTCACATTCTCGCATTTTTTAAATTGTACATCCTCTCACATTCTCATGATTTCCGATGTAACTCTGGTCAAACAGAATGAAGAACATGAAATGTCTATGGGGGAATTATTGTGACGAAAATTGAATTGTGGACGTAATATGGAGAGAAGCGGCGAAAAGTAATAAGCACAGAGACATAATTATGAAAGGGTGCACAGAGGTGAGGAGGGGATGCACAGAGTTATTTGAAAGGATGCACAGAGGTATGAAAGGATGCATAGGGTGTGTAAAATATGAAAGGATGCACAGGACTGCATGAAAGGATCACTGAAAATAGGCGATGACACCGGGTGTTGAGGAAACGGCTAGCACATCCTGCTCTACAGGTGGCACTCGTTCATCACACAAATTTTATGAACATAACGGTGACAGTGGACATACCTGACCTGAAATATGTCATGATGATTATGTCATCTGACCTGATTTTCACAGAGGCCATATTTACGATGGCCTTTTCACTAGGGAAGTTAGGAAATCGATAACCGTTGTGTGTGATGACCGACAGCCCGTCACCGCCGTCGTCTCTCAGCCTCACCGTTGTCATTGTGATGACGTCTTTGTGGCAGTTAAACCTGGAATGTCATAAACATGTGTGATACGTATATACATTATATATACAAACACTGATACTTTAAAATTTCTTTTTTCTTTTTTTCTTGACTGTTGTTTAACACGATTGACAGCAATATTACAGGCGATATCTCGGCGGTTTGTAAATACTTGTGTTTGAACCAGATAATCCAATGATCGGTATCATGAGCAACGATCTTCGCAGTTGGTATACGATGACATGTGTCAACCACATCAACGAAGAAGTGAAGACCGATTATAACCCGGATGTTCGAGGGAAGTTATACGGACCTGGTGCATCCAAGGGACCGACTTCAGCACCCTTGAAAAGCGGACAGTCAACATGGACATCCAACAGCAGATTATCACATCAAGTAGATTCAGCATTTCACGACAATACATGATGAAAAATGAGAAAGTAAAATATAATATTTTATTACATCTCCGGTCTCCAAGCATCAAACGTAAAACACAAGAAGCCTTCAACGGTCATTCAAATAAAACCACAAAACATAGTCAGAAATTACTTTTTCTCAGTGTTCTGTTCAGAGCAACACAATCCAGTAGTTGTTCATAGCGGTTTTAGCGTTATTGACACTGAGTGAGTGATTGTATCTGGGCAAGAACTTGAGAAGAAATCAATCGTACACACAAAGTATTATACACGTTTTGCATTTATTTCTTTTTTTCGTAATGTTTGGCAGACAAAAAAACCCACTATCCTCTAAAGTGAAAAACTACGCCCAAGCATTGTACGTAATCCTATGCTTACATTGCTTGTAAATCATACTGGAGTGGCGGGTAGTCTAAAGGTTAAGCGTCTGCTCGTCACGGTGAAACTCCGATTTGATTCTCTTGATGGGTACAATGTGAGAAGTCCATTTCTGGTTTCCTTCACAGTGATACAACGGAGTAAAACCATACTCATTCACCGTAAACCATGTTTTGTCCTAGAAATACTAATGCGAGCAAACGATGGTGTCGCTTTAATGTATAAAAAAACCCATTATAATGGGCTGTGGTAACAAACCTATAGGGCATTGCAAAACACAAATTGCACTGGTTCAGTATATGTTCTCATAAGACGTTAAGCGCGTCTATTTGTTTCTAAGATCTGTCATGTCACGTGATATGCTAATCAGTTTGTGGCAGTGACGTTGTGCATATTCATCATTGCGAGTGTCAGTTGGAACCCCTTCTACCCGGGACTCACAACAAAATTTCATCAATGACGTCACAACAGCCTTTCAATTGGAGAACCCATAGCACAGCCAAGAAAAATACTTCCACGAAACTGAAACAAAACTTCTCCAACATCGTCGGCAAAAGTGTATTAATACAGGGATTTGTAGAAGGAGTTTATGTTGGAAAAATATTTGAAAAATAAATTATTGTCGTCTTTCAGAATTTCCCAACAATCCCTCTCAGAGACATAATCTGCACCGTTGAGTCACCCACGTCTTTGTTTTAGAGATTTTTTGAGCATATGGTTTTGAAAACTTATGCAACGACATGTCTGTGAACCACTAAACAACATGACGTGACCTGGTCGCCATGACATGAACTCGTATGTTGAAAGTTAAAACAGATATTCAAAAATAATATTCAGCCTCCACATTTATCTATTGTGATGACGGAGATTCCACAAATGTCAGTGCACTATACTGCAACTCGTTACACGTATTATAGAAAAGTTCGTTACAAGCGGATTCGGTATAAATGAAGTATGTGGAGCGTATTATCAATACAAAATCCTAACACTAGATTCTGAACAAAATAGACTCAAGATGTAACATATGTTATATTTGGTAACATCGGTATTTGCTTTCGACAGCGGGAGCCGTGTCAATGTACACTTATCAGAGGGTTTCACAAGGTCTGTAGTCTACACTACCAGTTGTCCGACTTCCATTTTTGTGGAAGCTGCAGTGACTGAGTGGGGTAGGTGTCTGACTTCGTGCGTTGGCGACTAGGTGTCTGCATAAAACTGAGGGTGTGGGTTCGAATCCCGGATGGGACTCATCCCAGCACAGGTACTCGAGTTTGCACTTTACTGAGAAAGTGTAATCCCAAATATAACATATGTTACATTTGACCACTTTCTAAATGGGGTAGCATGGTGGTTAAAGTGAGCGAGTGAGTTTAGTTTTACGCCGCACTCAGCAATATTACAGCTATATGACGGCGGTCTGTAAATAATCGAGTCTGGACCAGACAATCCAGTGATCAAAAACATGAGCATCGATCTGCGCAATTGGGAACCGATGTCATGCGTCAACCAAGTCAGCGAGCCTGACCACCCGATCCCGTTAGTCGCGTCTTACGACAAGCTGAGTCGCCTTTTATGGCAAGCATGGGTTGCTGAAGGCCTATTCTACCCCGGGACCTTCACGGGTCTGGTGGTTAAATTAAGAGTCTCGCCGAAGACCCGAGTACGGTTCCCCACATGGGTACAATGCATGAAGCCCAGGTCTGGTTCCCCCGCTGTGATATTGCAGGAATATTATTTCAAACGGCTCAAAACAGTACTCACTCACTCTCTCAATGGTCTTCTGTAATCATGGGCTGTAAATAGGCAGCAAATCGAAATGTATAACCCTGACTCTATGTGAAAACTCTTCAAGGAATTTGAAATCTGACACGATGAGAAAGCGGGTTTGTTTTGCTTAAACATCAAAACATATTGCATTCCTTTACCAATATTTAATTTCAGTTACTATCTTATCAAGTGAAATTAGTTCCTGGACTATGGCCCAATCTGTCTATCCACTCACCGTCAGCAATGTGATTTCGTCCCTTGCATGCAGCAGACCGCACTTACAGGTTCTGCTGCGCTAAATCAGAATCACATGCTCCCCAAACAACTCAAACGGACCGAGGTCTGTGACAGCCGTGATTGGATGAAATAGTGTAAGATGTTTATGTGTTTTAAAAGCACATCCATGCAGTAATTAAAACTTACCACAATTTTAAGTATTCAGTGCTGTCATTGTTTTATCACCATCACTTATGCTTATGTGTGCACAGATATTTTCAAGTAAGTGACATTTGGTGCGGAATGGAGGGTTGATGTGTTCCGCTTCCTGTGCTTGGAAAAATCGCAGGACAAGTTGGACAGAACTTGTATTTTATTGTAGTTTAAGGGCCAGACCGTACCGTTACGGACATAGACTGGCTGTTCATAGCCTGGATATTTTTTTTTTAAAATAAAATATGCGGTTAGCATAGATGTCTGTGGGAAAGCATTTGGTGTCGTGTAGCCAATAGCGACGACCCACTTGCCGGACGTATATGAAAGGGAGGTACTCGTCAGTACTAATGAAGTGAGTGAGTGAGTTTACTTTTTACGCCGCACTCAGCAATATTTCAGCTATATAGTGGCGGTCTGTAAATAATTGAGCCTGGAACAGACAATCCAGTGATCAGCAACATGAGCATCAATCTGCACATTTTGAAACCGATGACATGTGTCAACCAAGAGAGCTTCCAAAATCTTGGTCCTGATATCGAAATTACGAACCTTGTAATTTTCATTATTAGAAAGTTCATTCGTGTTGTGAATAGAGCAGCTTTCCAGAGAACGACAGTGCTTCGGATAAGGACAAAGTTTATGGATGTGCAGTTTTTTAATCAGGCTTCACCATCCATGAAGCTGCTCATCCATGAAGTTTGTCCTTGTCTGATTCACCAAACATGCCACTCAAAGAAGACAATGCTTCGATATTCAGGTCACTTCATAACAAAACGCGTTAAACGATGGCAATTGTCGTTACTGTCAGAAAAGGTTCAGTCAAGTGGTTAAAGCGTTCGCTTGTCATAACGACGTCCCGAGTTCGATTCCCCTCATGGTACTGTACGTAACTGCTGGAATATTGCCAGAAGACGCACCAACAGAACTCAGTTACATGACTACGATAAGTTCCTTGATATAACCAATAATATGATGTAGATCATCAAATATTTACACATTCAAAAACAGCAAGTCGGTGACCACTCTCTCTAACAATGGCACAGCCATTACCACTCATAAGCATGGAAAAGCACTTCAGTTCATGGAAATGCACTTTATTACATTGCGTTATGACCTTCAGGTACATCCATGTTTATGCATAAGGACGATTTGATTCCCACTGAACCACGTGTCGTATTCACACTTTAAGATTGAATTTATATTCTGTGCATTCTGTGAAGGAAAACAATCAAGTTAATACGGAGGTTCGCATTGTGTCCCTCAGTACGTGCGAAAGACGAAAAATTTTGTTACTTTTGGGCTCACACATTTTCGAAAAAGTGTACGAATGTGCGTACCTCGTAATGAAACTTCAGTGTGATAGAATACTGTGCAATGAAATTTAAAATACATTCCGAGCGTGTGTATAATTCATGGCGGATCATTCGTAATACAAAAGGAATTCAAACGTTCAGCTTTGACACCTGTGAAGCATTTCTATATCCGTACAGCTCGTGATTTTGTTCGAGTTAATCGCTGTTGTCAACACAATACTACCATGCGTGTTTAGAATTAATTCATGGGTTTAAAGTTTGCTTTGCAGACATTAGGTCTGAAGATAACTGATTTGATACAGATGACCTACGTTTGAATAATCACAGCCATGCCATAGCTGTGTTGTGAGCGCATTTGACTGTTTACTAGAGAGTGGTTACGTACACCTGTTACTTTTGAAAGACAGTCACCAAAAGGTCTGAAGGTAAGGACAGTTGTTTGCTTATATGTTTGTTTGGTTAGGTGATTAATAATATTCAGTTGCATGACGGGGGTCTGTTCGTGAACATCTATTTAAGCGCTCGGGATACGATGCCATGTTCCAGCCACGCCATCGAACTTGACCACATGATCCCATTAGTCGCCTCTTCTGGCACTGACTTGCTGACGGTCAATTCCATACAGGTTCTTGAGGAGTGTTAAACGTTGTATGTCGTGTAAAGAGCTTTGAATTTTCAAAAATGATAATCACAGCACTAAATCAGGAAAAATCCACCCTTTTTGTTCCATCAGCATTATAACTTTGATCAGTTAGAAATTTTCTTTGTATGCGTGTTGCATACCCTACATTCTGCATTAATTAAAGGCTAAATAAAAAAGATGAAATGTTCTAGGGCATAATAATGTTGACTAATGTTGAGTCAATTTGTCCACTATAAGAATGAACGTCAGTAAAAACAAGTGTGACTGAATCTATTCTACTCATTAACACGTGCTAAACTTTCCAAGCTGTATTTCTGTGAGTAAACATTTAATTTTCTATGCAGTCTAACGGATAAATCACTAAATATACGTTGAATGAAATGTATTTCTACACTGTACGTATACGTAAAAGATACCTGGAGCGAAGATTTCTTCACCACACCCTCATTTTTATTGTATGCCATAGGTAAACTGGTTTATTCATTGTTATAGACAATGATTCAATCGTCGATTGCACTGGCTCAGATGTCACGTGACACTGTGGAAGAAGACGACGGGGACACCATCTGGCACACTGAACACGACGGTATCCGCTACCCAAACTCTCCCAACATCGACTCCATCACCAACATCCACAACCTCCCAATCAGAGATGATGACATTCTCATCTGTGCGTACCCAAAATCAGGTGAGAAGATCCGAGTTAGAAATGATCTTCGGCAACCCTTGTTTGACTCCCGTTAAGATCCGGGTTAGAACGGGTGATTGATAAGCCATATGACCAGATTCCAGCTATATGGCGTCAGCCTATAAATAGTAGTCAAGTGGGCAGTGTAATTCAGTGATCAACAGCATGAGCATCGGTCTCTGCATTTGCGGTATGATGACGTGCATGTACCAAGTCAGTGAGCCTGACACTCCAACTCGTTCCTTGCCTCCTACGACCAGCGATGGTTGCTGAAGGTTGCTTTCTGTAACCAGGATCTTCATGGGCTCCATCCTTCTATTAGTGTCAGTCATTATCCTTAGAATATGATGTTAAATGCGTGAATGAAAATCCCTGTATATTGGATTGCTTTATACAATATTCCAGTCATTTAATTCCCGGCACGCCAAGATTTGATTTCTGGGAATCGAACCAGCTACATGGCTCTGGCAGCACTGCATTTAGAAACAGGCTGCCAATCCTTACCATCTAACTGCTCAGTGCTTGTGTTAAGTCTCGTCCACATATCATATAATGTGAATGTCATTGATCCTGTCTTCTTTGGTCCGCAGTTGTTTCACGGCGTTAGGCAATATTCACTCACTCACTGTTTCAGGCGTACACTGGGTCAGTGAAATGGTCCGACATCTTGTCACAGGTCATGCAAGTCAGGGCAGTGAGGAAAAGAAAACAAGGATGACAGAAGTCCTGCCACAGAATGTGACCTCTCTTATGTCTCCCAGAATTCTCAGAAGTCATCACAACGTGAAGCTTCTGACTGCTGACATTTTCAAGAAGAGATGTAAAATCGTGTATGTGATACGGAACCCTAAGGATGTAATCGTGACCTTGTACAACCACGCCCGAAATACACCACAGTGCATATACCAAGACAGCTGGGAGCGTTATATGCAGTACTGTATACTCGGCAAATGTAGGAACGCAATCTCATTGTTTATTTTTTTAATCCTTAAAACAGTAGGTGAAAACTGAAATGAACCAAGGCCGTTTTGGATATTTTGAACTGCTCTCTCAGAAATGTTAATTGAATGAAAGTGAATTCTGTAATCAGATTGGTTTGAAAGACATTGGTTTTGTTAGACTTTGATGGTAAAAATATTTCACTGGATCGTTTGTACCATTTCCATCAATCTGAAATTTGAGAGTACAAGAGCTTTTCTTTACTTTTATATCCAAATAGTGTTAGCTGCGAGAGTTAGGACTGAAGTTTTGTCTGCACCTACATCGCGATACATCCCCTCATGTGTATTGAGATAATACGTATCAGTTATTCGCCAGTGTACAATGGGTACCCACATTGTTCTCCAGAAGAAAACTGAAAATGGAAATTGTTTGATAGGCTATGACCATTGCTTGGTTGCTTCTATCTAAACCACACCATGGTCACAGTGGGATATTAGAAGATACATTTCGTAAACCGTTTTAAAAAGCCTAAAGAAGCTGTATTTAATTTCGTAATAAGCTCACTGGGTATTTACGATACGTGCTAGGGCTGGTCTTTTTCAGCCCGTGCTTGTCGTTAGAAGCGACTAAGAGGATTGGGTGGTCAGACTTGATTGATGCGGGTCTGCGTGTTCCGTGTATTTCTGTGTAACGATTTTCAGAATGGATTCTCTCTTCCAGACATGATTATTTACAAAACACCCCGGTTCCTCTGGAATATTGCTGAGAGTTGTTAAACAACAAACTTCATATAAGTGAATTGACTCTTTTATTGGGTATTACTTTGCCACAGTTCACTATGGGTCCTGGTTCGACCATGTTCTCGAGTGGGAGGACCTACAGAAGACTCATCCCGATGTCCCGATCCTCACCCTCCATTATGAGGACATAAAAGAGGTGAGTGAGCGGGTGAGTGATTATTGCACAACGCTGTATACGTATTGAGAAATGTCAATGGACATATTATATTTAAACACACAGAAATGTGTGAAACGTCAGGCAGTATCTTCTCTCAGGCGAAACACGTTCCATTGGATATAGTGGTGGAGAAAACAATGTAAAAGGATCAAGGAAAGCCAGTGATGGTTATATTAATAATTGTAATAATAGTAATGAGTGCATGTATCATAAATAATACGTTCCCCTCCCGACACACAATACACAATTGACAATACAGTATATCAGGATGTTAATTACTTCGAGTCGGTAGTCATCTATAAAGTACTTGGGTTGTTTGTATTGTTCATTGTTGTTGTTGTTGTTGTTGTTGTTGTTGTTGCAAAGACATGAGTTCCTTTGGACTCGACTAGTGATCCCTAGTGCTTTGGACGGTTAGGTCACCTGTGTCCATTCCATTCATTTTCATGCATTCACATTTGAAGGTATGTTATAATTAATTATTGAAAGGAGCGTGGTCAGCTAGGTTGTGTGATGTGATGATCGTGTTTTCCTTGATTTATATGGTTTCTAGGATCCTTTACGAGAGATTAGGAAAGTGAACGAATTTCATGGATCAGGTCGCAGCACCGACTTCCTGCGTGAGGCGATTGAAGTCGCCAGCTGTGGGAACATGAAGCAGACGAAATCCCCATCCGAAGCCTACAGGGGAGGTAATTATTATATAACCGCTCTTGAGTAGAGGAGAGTTTAGTAGCCTCTTGGTCCGTCTATCAGTATATGATTTAGGGAAGAAAGTTTTTACTTAAATGGAATGTTTATTGTTGATGTTGTTATTGTACGTTCGAAATCTTTATTGTATTTTGCATTTGTAAAGAACAAAACTCTTATCTCTAGTTTAGATATCATAAACAACTATTAGAGTTAGAGGCTTCCAGAGTCATGCGCAATGTCTTTTTAGAAAGTGGTCCACTGTTGCATGAGTTACATTACCCTTTCTTAGTAAGTCACTATCAAAAACAGACAAACACAGACTGAATCATATATTCGCCAACACATAAATTTGTTCACACAGGTTCACAAAGTTGCTACACATTTTCCGTATTATGACATCGAAATCATTAATTTTTATGACTTTCCAGGTGAGGTAGGCAACTGGAAGAACTGGTTCACTGTGACACAGAACGAGTGGTTTGATCAGCTGTTCCAGGAGAGGACGGCGGACTCGGACATCAAAGTTAGATTTACGTTATAGTAGCTCCAGTTCCTTACAGAGATGTATACTCTTCAAGGGCGTAACTTCTATTACACACTTGCGCACAACAACTTTGTCCAACTATAATGTTTTATGTAGCTTTACCCAAAAGCGTCGTACTTTGGGGGGTTATTATCTCTACCCTGATACGCGAAAAAGGCTTTTCACAAGGCCACTTAGAGTGTCACATACTCCACGATAACCGTGACTTCGAATTTGACATTGATAGCGCCATCGGCGAATTCCCTGGTGAGACTGACAGAAGACTAGCGTTATGCTAGGCCATTGCTGTCTTCTGGTGTCAATTTGTTAGCAGTTTGAACTTTCAAGTGTTTCAACATGTATTAAATGTCTTCCATTTCGGAAACTTTGTATCTGTTTCGAGTTCAAGGATGATTCACACTTTAGTATCATTTCAGTCTCTGCACATTTTGATGTTGTTTTGGAATTTCTATAGATTATACTAACTTGCTCTTGAAAAATATCGCTAATTTACTTCTCAAAATGCAGGGAAACGTATTTCAGTGCATTTTCATTTCAAAATTGTCTCGGTGGATGAGGGGGTGGGGGCTGTAAGCGGCTGTCGAGCGGGGTCGAGCGCTACGCGCTCTCGGTCAACTCACTTCAAGACTGAACTGTTGCTATTTGCATATTTGCATACGCAATCTGTTTCCTTAGTTACGCTCATGATAATTGTGTTCAGTACCAGTACATATATACACACAGACAAATGTGGAAACACGTATGTGATTGAGTGTAACGTGATCTAAAATTTCCACCAAGAGACAGCAGAAGCTGCAGGCACATTTTTAATGTAAATCACAGTTTACTGCACCAAATTATACGTGCACTTCCTGCAGGCCACAACGTGAATGGGTGAGTTTACTTTTACACTTCTCTTAGCAATATTGAAGCATTATAAGAGCAGAGGACACCGGAAATGGGCTTCACACTTTGTACCCGGGAATCGAACCCGGATCGTCAGAGTGCCGAGTGGACGCTGCAATCATTCGGCTACCCCTGGTGAACTGTGATTATTATTGAAATGTCAGGTGTATAGCCAATGTCAATCCTTGCCGTCTATGTCCGCACTAGACAAAATAGTATTCTTACTGACTAATAATCAACTATAAAGCCCCTTTCCGAACTCCTCCATAGTATCTTCAGGCCTCGAAATATCCATGTATAATAGTGTATTCTATAACTGTCAAATACGTCAGTATTCATTTACCACCATGTATGATATGATTTATATATTTGCGCTATTTGTGTGTGAGATGTGTTGTGTGTGTGTATGTTTGTGTATGTATGTGTGTGCATTTGTATGTATGTTTTGGGCTTGTGCGTGTGTATGTGTGGGTGTGATCATATTATCAATGTATTTTATTTAAATGTGATATTTGTGCCTCATGGGTCATTTGGCCGGATGTTTTTAAATCTAGAGCTGGAACCACGATATGTCTTTTATTGTAATACACCATGTGACACAGCAATAAAGTATATTTCTTCTTGCTGTAAGCGTACGCTTTAGTGCGACTGCGTAATCACCGGATTTCCGACGTGGTTCCTCTCACATGCCATGATTACATGCCAAAAGGGACGTAACTCTCGCGCTGCCTACTGTCCACCACTAAACATGGGATCCAAGATAATATTCCAGCAATATTGTGAACGGCGGGGGACACAGGAATGGGCTTCACACATTGTACCAATTGTACAAAAGAACCCGAGTCTTCGGCGTCACGAGCGAACACTTTAACCACTCTGTCATCCCACCGCACTTCATAAGACAAGAGGATCCCGGCATGGTAACCAACTTCATATTAACAAACTCATAGTCATTAAGCACCTTCTCCAAACGGGTATATTATAAGCAAGATAACAATAATAGATGTATGCCATGATGAATGATCATTGATTTATTAACAACTGAAAAATCCTCTTTCATTCTTCATCATCATCAAAAACCAATCATCTTGAAATGATTCACCAATCTGCATATTTTTTCATCTCCATCCTTACGTGTATGTGTCATGATTCGTTTACACCACCAGTTTAAGAAAAACAAGGAAATCAATGCAAAGAGTAACGGACCCTTGACAACGCTGCAACTGCTTTGGAAGATATGTATCATGCTATCCATGCAACCTTGTCCAAGTGTTTTACGAGCCTGTGATATGTCATAGTTTCCAAAGTCAAACTGCGTGTATGTCGACTTCGACTGGATTGGGTATGTCCCGCCTCATTTCCGAAAACAACGTCATAGTTATTTAGTTATATAACGTTGTGTCAATCCATTCAAGCAGCGTGTCGGCGCCAAAACTTTTGAATCGCTAACATGTCAAAACATTGATTACAGAACTATCTCGTTTCCGTCCATTTGCGCAACCAGCTCAGTTACAGACTTCCTTCTGTAATTAAGCGTCAACATTTGCAATAAAATGCTATTTCTTATTAACTGAGTTCTTATAAGCAAACTATCTGCCGGTTCTGAAACGAAATGGCGTACACTTCTCAATATATGATAAACATATACAATTAATTGTTAAACATATACAGGCAATATGACCCTGAATGACATGGACAAAATCGCCATAGGGAGAATCCAGTGTGTGATTCCGACAATATATGTATATGTATCACTGTCAAACGCTGATGACACAAATTATCCGCAAAGCATGATCTTCCCTCAGTTACTTGGAACAGTCGGGGTCATGTTGACTTTCAGAATACAATCCATGAAATTCTTCTCACTCAAGTGAAAAACCACCGTGAAAGGGAATCACTTGAGTGCTTGAAGACGCCTTGCAGAAACATTATCGAGAACTATAAATGTCATCTGGTCGTTTGAGGGAAGTATGATTTAGTTTGGTTTGATGCGGTATGGGAGCTCATGTGGATAAGAAGCAATGTCTCAATGTTTCCAGGATATAAAACTTGATCTGAGTAATAGAATGCTTAAGGCTGGGAGACAACATAGACATTATGTGCCATGTCCATTCTGATGGCCATGGCCACACGTCTCCTTCTGGAAAAGACAACAGTTCTGCCTAATCAAGAGTAAATCGAACCTTCACAGGACAATCTTTCATCTGTTCAGCATAATATTCATCAAACCACTCGTTCTGGGCCACAGTGAACCAGTTCTTCCAGTCGCCTATCTCACCTGGAAAGTCATAAAATATGATTGGGATTATGCTATCTTAGCACCGTTTCATTACCTTGATGGCAACATATTTAGATGTCATATATTTGGGCTCGATTTGTTTGGCTGTCGGTAAACACTAAAACAACCATATTCTAGCTATATGGAAACAGCCAGTAAATAATTGAGTCTGGGCCAGACAATCAAGTGATCAAGATCATGAACATCGATTTACGCAATAGTGATACGATTGCATGCGTCAACATGTCAGCGACGCTGACCACCCGATCCCGTTAGTCACCTCTTACGACAAGCATGGCTTGCGGAAGACTTATTCTGACCCGGATCTTCAGGGGTGGCTGTCATAGTGGATTCTGAGTAAGAAGTGACTATAAAATGTTACTTCGAGTCATTGTACCTGTATGACACCGGGTGCTCGCGATACGGCGTTCGTGAACACCAGTGCAGGAAAATACATTTCATTTGAATCTTCACTAGAGTGCGACAAGGTTACAAAAAATTCTTTCGTTCCTTCGAACAATAACAGTGAACACCGAATCAGGAAAAAAATATTCGAATTGATATTTTCAACAATATCATTCATCGACGAATGAGATGAACATCTCAAACAAAACCAAATCGAATTACAATCAATAACAAGGCATCTGAAGATGAATCTGTACAATTAACCCCCTTGGGAACACTTGGTCTCAACACCGTTTGATAGTTATACGTTAACACAAATTATTAAGACGAGTCAGCATTGTTTTTGCAGCGTTTTTAAGACTGAATCGCAACTTTTCCTCTTAACAGGGATTTCTTCTGATTAGGGATCCTTCATAATTTATGGCAGGTGACTGATCATTGTTTTGTAAAATCATGTACAATATGAATACAACCTCCCTGCCCATCTGCACCGCTTATTATGTACGAAATCAGTGACCACACCCTAATTTATATGTACAAAAACATAACTGTGACCCAACCTCACAAAAAACACACACAAACACACACACTCAAACACACACACTCACACTCTCTCACACACACACACACACAAACGCAAACACAAACGCACACACACACACACACAAACACACACACAAACGCAAACACAAACGCAAACACAAACACACACACTCAAACACACACACCCACACTCTCTCTCACACACACACACGGGCCTTATGGGAGAGGATTTATCGCTTCCATTTGCTACTGTGTGTTGTGATGTTAATTAAACCCACGTTAACCCGGTCAGTATCTATTATACAGCACTGTACATGCCTTTACGATAAGAAACCTTGCCAGTTAACTTGGCTGTAGCCTTGATTTTCCTCATCGAGTCGAAGTCGCAGTATTCACACACTTGCCGGATGTAGTCGTCACCCCTCGATATGCCAAAAAACTCACACAACTTCTTAGCCTCTCTGAAAGTGTCCTGTGGAGAGAACAAGGCAATATCAAATATAAAACGACACGCCAGAGAATTAATGTTACAAATGTTCCTGCAATCCTTAAAGAACCCAGCTGGAAACCAGAATGGTGAAGATTTGGAGACTGTAAAGACAGTGAAATGAAACTATGGTATTCAGACCCAGAGAAATCTTGTTAATATAATGCCATGAATACCAAACTCAATAATTATACATTATTATATACTGAGCAGTAGTTGCAGCTTGTGTTATCTGATGCCACACGGTTATAATGGAAGGTTGCAGTTTGTATTTACACCTTTTCAGTTCAGAGTTGCGTCACACCAGACCACGCCACATAAATATAGATCCTGAATTTGAGTAACATTGCCAGTGACTATTTTCTATGTCTTTACCCTGATTAACATTGCCCTTGATTACATCTTACATCTTTGTCTTGAATAGCATTGTCCTTGGTGGTATCTTAAGGCCGTGTCCTCAGTAGCAATGCCTGTGATTACATCTTACATATTTGCCCTAAAATAACATTGTCCTTGACGGTATCTTATGTCCTTGTCCAGTGGACTATTTTCAATGTCTTTGCCCTGAGTAACATTGTCCTTGATGGTATCATATGACTGTGTCCTTAATAGCATCGCCTGTGATTACATCTTACATCTTTGCCCTGAGTAGCATTCCCTGTGATTATATTTTATGCCCTCAACATAATGTTATGCCTTATTTTATGCCGCTCAACATTGCCCACCTCTTTAAGGTCTTCATAGAAAAGTGTCAGGAGAGGAATGTCGGTGGTTTTCTTCACTTCCTCCCAGCCCTTTAAATAGTCAAACCAGGACCCATATTCAACTGAAACATACACACACTCGAAACATGAACCGTATAAAATATTTCTACGCAACATTTTATTACACAAGGCACCGATATTCGTTCCCAGTTAGTTTGTGTATCTATTTGATTAAGATAATCAAATTTGAACCACACACCACATCACCATATTGCTGTTTGGAAGCATCATTGAATGACACCTCATCGCAAACTTTGTCTTCTTTTCCAATATTTTTTCAATATTTGTATATTATTAAACATTTCTATGCATTAATGAAATCGCTTTATCGTCTAGTGTAGTGTTTAACAAACACATGATTCATTGGGCTTCACCTTATGCAGTTTGTTCGAAACAGCCTCTGACAGCTGAAATGGGAGCCCTGTAGGATAAGTCTTACTAACAACCTTCAAAACCGTAGGCTGCTTGGGTTAACCTACGTAATTCTGTCCATTATGTTGTATGCGCTTAGGGCATGTCCGTGCGGCGTGAAGTTCAGCGCTTTGTATGCTGCCTTACTATTTATTACACTCTACAGTAGCATTCTACACAATTTGTTTAAAACAGTAAGTGTTCATTGATAGACACGTAACTTACACCTCCCCTCTGTTGCAGCACGCACATAATTCTCCCACTTCCCATGGTAGTCACTGAAGCCTATCTTTTTCACAAACACGAAACAGGATACAATTGCATCCTTGAGATTGCGAATGACGTACACAATTTTTGGTTTCTTGACCTTGACCTCATCTGGCAGGTGCCCTAATGGTGCGTGGGAGTTGAGGAGCCTGGGGGATGGGAGGTCTTTGTACTCCTCCTCGTCCACGAGTTCTATCATGGCGGATGTCTTGTCGATGTCAGATTTGTCAAGCTTGCCAGCCAGGAGAAGTCGTGACAGCTCCCACACCCAGTGTGTGCCTGGATTAAATATACTGAACAGCAAAAGAAATGCATGTTTCGAAAAAATGAAGTTTGATAAAAACTAGACGTTCGCGTTTATGTTTTCTATTTAAATACTTGACAAAAGAACAGAACGGCGTTTCTTTTGCTGTTATATGCTCAGAGCACCTTTAGAATTCAGCATCACAATTTCTCGTGAGGACCTTCCCAGCCGTAGGTCACGCGTCAGTGAGACAGGCAACCAGTTTGTGAGAACCCGTCGGACGCGAACCCGCGACCTTCGGATTGTTAGCCCGACAGCTAACCGACTGAGCTACGTCCACATTGTTGCACAATGTGCAAATTTAGCTAGTCATTCCTGTGACGTCATGGAAATGAACGGAAAGAGTCGAATTGGTTGCGGACAATTACGAAGGTTACGGGTAGACTTGGTGCCTCGTGTTTTCAATCTTCTGACGGTTGCCGAATGGTCCCGATATCATTTGGCACGATCGTCCTATTCCGTAATCTACAAGATACCATTTTTGTGGAATCAGCCGATATGGTTCGAACTGAAAACGGTTGTTGACGTCAGGCGTCAGACGTTGATTTCACGGTGCATGCATGAATGGCGTGCTTGTATAAAAATCACTGTGTGCTTTCGTGACAGAAAAGTGTTGTAGGGAACACAGTAAGGATAATGTGGATCGCGCCAAGGAATGAGTGAGACATGGGCATGTTTGGTGAGTTAGACTTCGAATCATTATTGAAAATATGTAGATCTAGAGGTGAAAGTTGCTGGAGGCCGATTTCCATCAGTCCAAAATTTCGACATTAAACCATTTCATCGTTTATTTGACTTTTGACGTCTTTTTGGTCTCCCGTTTTCTTTGTGAACAAAGAGTTAAAAATGGAAAAGGAAAACAGTTGCATTTACCTACTACGTTGGATTAGGTCCCTTAACCTAACCCTGAACCCTAACCCTAACCCTAACCCTAACCCTAACCCTAACCCTTTGAATAATTCTAACAAATAGAATACGCTCATACGCTCATGGCTGGCTAATGAATTCTTACCGCTTCGGGAAATAAATATTTCCTTGTAATGGTGCAAATTACTGAATTATATATATATATATATATATATATATATATATATATATATATATATATATATATATATATATATATATATATATATATATATATTAGATTGCAGTTGTAATTCATTTGATCCAAATAGTTACGTTTGAAACAGAAATATAGAATATATTTAGATTATTTTACATTGACCAAAACTGCGAATAGTAAAACATGACACAATCTGACCAATGTAAGTCATTCTTACTAAATTTTAAAAAATATAAATACATATACAAAATATTTAAATACACAAAATACAATACCTCAGCACCTCTTAAAACAAGAAATATGAGCATATTAATCAAAAAAGAAAAACTATTTAAAACTGGACCGGGTGCTTCCGAAAAATTGCGCATTCGCCGGGAACTACTACTGGAAACTCTCAACATCGTTGGGTTTCTGTAATGCCATGGCTGGTAGAGATGAAACTTGAGTGAGCGGAGTTTATACGCACTCACTGAGCTTGACGACCTTGTTGCTATGCCAGCGTCATAGGGCATTGTTTTAAGAACGTGCTTTTGAACAAAATCACCTGCAATTACGTAAAATAGTATTATGACGTGTCTTTAAAGTTTGTGGTGCTGTATTCTAAAGGTAGGCCATATCCTCAGATATGAATTCATTTTTGTGTGATAGGATAAACAGCTTGGGGAAATTGTTGGTATGAGTCACTGAACATCAATTATGACACCTGGTGTTTGGGAAGGATGGAAATGATACAGAAACATTGTTACACCTGGCTTAACAGTAGTTCATCCTTTACTGGTAATTAGTGTTAGGAGGTGGTAGGGTAACTTAGAGGTTAAAACTTTCCCTCGTTACATCGAAGACCCAGGCTCGATTGCCCTCATAGGTACTATGTGTGAAGGTTATTTCTGGTGTGCCCTGTTGTTGCTGTTAGATTGCTACAAGCGGAGTACTCACTCACCCACTCACTCTGGGTGCTCTCATGAACCAGTGTGTAAATGAAGATGTTTGAAAAGCCAAGAAAAGTAGTAATTTTGGTGATTTTAGGATTCGAACCGGCGATCAGCGGATCCTGGCATAACACTTTAGTAAATGGGACCACCTGTGTTCTCTGACTAATACAGGGGGTGATGGCTCATAAGATCATTGAAATAAGGCACAGTCACTGCAAATTCATCAGTGATGCCGAGGTTTCGTTAACGTGTAGTTTGACAACACACAGCAATATTCCAGTAGCATCTTGGCAGTCTGTAAATAAACGAGTGATCAACAGCATGAGCACCAAACTACCAGCTGATCCCGTCAGTCAGTTCTTACGACAAACATGGGTTGCTAAAGATCAATTCTAATCCGGATCTTCACAGGTGTAATATCTAGGCGTAATTTATACAATTCAGAGCAGGGTGAAATAAGAAATTATTTCCAAAGTTCAAACAAGGACCATTCCCAGTCCAGTAGACGCAGTGGTCAATTTCAGGCAAATTTGTTACACCCTGTAGATAAGTTGACACGCACGCACACAGAAACACAATGTCCACATTGAACCTGCACATACTTAAAACCAGTACATTAGCAGATAAAAACATCACTTGCTTCAGGTAAATACATTGCAACTAAAATCCATTAAAATTATTCATGTGAAATTAGTGTTACAAGTATCAAGTAACACTAATGCAGGTGCTCGGGAGTTATGGCTTCTATATACAGTCAGCTCCGGATACGAATATCCTCGTTGTGGTGTTACACAGCAAACTTAATGACAACGACAGCGGAGATCATGAACCAGTAAATCACTGCAGAACAGGTTCTGCAGGTCCTTATGGCCTTCAATATTAACATCTGAAACGCGGAGGTTATCAGCTATGTGCATGCTTGGCAAAACTTTTTAAAAGGTTTATAACGCTGGTGTATATTCCTGAGGCATTGAAAGACTGTTGTATCATACCCAGTTACAAAGGTGCTGGGAAACCATAAACATCAGACTCATACAGAAGTATAGCATTATTAATGGGTACATTCAAGCTATTTGGAAAGGTTATCAGCAATGGAAATCTATGAAGATAAGTCATTCCTTGACCTCAAGCAAGGTGACTGCATTTTGTGTTTTCAGCATCAAAAAGTAACATCATAGTATTTTCAAGGGGCATGGGGGAATCAACTGAACTTTGAACTCTCGAAAGGGCTCACAATCACACCCTGAACTGAAAGGAGCATGTAGATTAATTGCATTCCTAAGCGCAATGTGGCGTAAATGACAGGTTAAGGGAAGCTGAAAACTGCGAGAGGGACTACGACGACCTTCTGGTAGATGTAGTCGGTCAGTGTTCATGTATGGAACACCAACGAGAAGAACTGTGGTGCAGCATACCATCTCCTAAGCCAATAGACCAGAATGTGAAGCTTCACACTATGAAGGACGTGCATCTTGTTTGCTGCCTCCTGTCCTGCAGGCCTCCAGTAACTCTCTGATGACATTTACGATGATGATATTTATCTCCAATTGTGATCATGGACTATTCAGACTGTGCTTGATGATTCAGTAAAACCACTAGATTGTGAACATAATACTAGCAGACTTGTAAGCTTGCGTGCTTCGACACTTCGCCCTCTTGCATTCCTAAAATTGAATTTGCTCTCGTATTCTCGCATTCACGAATTTGTGCATTCTATCGCATTGTCGCATTTCTGAAATTGTATATACTCTTGCATTCTCGAAATTGTACATCCTTTCACATTCTCGCATTTTTGACATTGTACATCCTCTCACATTCTCATGATTTCCAATGTAACTCTGGTCAAGAAGAATGAAGAACATGAAATGTCTATGGGGGAATTATTGTGACGAAAATTGAATTTTTTTATTCAATATGCAGAGAGACGACGAAAAGTAATAAGCTCAAAGATATATGAAAGGATGCACAGAGGTGAGGAGGGGGTGCACAGAGTTATCTGAAAGGATGCACAGAGGTATG
The DNA here is from genome assembly GCF_037392515.1 of Haliotis asinina. Taxonomy (NCBI): domain Eukaryota; kingdom Metazoa; phylum Mollusca; class Gastropoda; order Lepetellida; family Haliotidae; genus Haliotis; species Haliotis asinina. The sequence goes on along the minus strand of NC_090280.1, from coordinate 57,422,571 downwards.
AAAGGATGCATAGGGTGTGTAAAACATTGCACAGATGTTTCTACAAGATGCAGTGGTGGAGGATGTTTATGGAGGGATGCACAGGGCTATATGGACGGATAAGCAGGACTGCATGAAAGGGTCACTGAAAATAGGCGATGACACCCTGTTTTGAGGAAACGGCTAGCACATCCTGCTCTACAGGTAGCACCCGTTCACCAAACAATTTCTATGAACGTAACGGTGACAGTGGACATACCTGACCTGGAATATGTGATGATGATTATGTCATCTGACCTGATTTTCACAGAGGCCATATTTACGATGGCCTTTTCACTAGGGAAGTTAGGAAATCGATAACCGTTGTGTGTGATGACCGACAGCCCGTCACCGCCGTCGTCTCTCAGCCTCACCGTTGTCATAGTGATAACGTCTTTGTGGCAGTTAAACCTGGAAAGTCACAAACATGTGTGATACGTATATACATTATATATACAAACACTGATACTTTTCTTTCTTTATTTATTTCTTCCTTTGACCCTTGTTTAACACGGTTGACAGCAATATTACAGTGATGTCTGGGCGGTCTGTAAATAATCGCGTCTGAACCAGACAATCCAGCGATCAGTACCATGAGCAACGATCTTCGCAGTTGGTATACGATGACATGTGTCAACAACATCAACGAAGAAGTGAAGACCGATTATAACCCGGATGTTCGAGGGATGTTATACGGACCTGGTGCATCCAAGGAGCCCTTGAAAAGCGGACAGTCAACATGGAAATGCAACAGCAGAAGACATCAAGTAGACTCAGCATTTCACGACAATATATGATGAAAATGAGAAAATAAATTATAATATTTTATTACATCTCTGATGTCCAAGCATCAAACTTAAAACACAAGAAGCCTTCAACTGTCATTCAAATAAGAATTGCAATCAGACCACAAAACATAGTCAGAAATTATTTTTTCAATGTCCTGTTCAGAGCAACACCATCCAATAGTTGTTCATAGCGGTTTTAGCGTTATTGACACTGAGTGAGTGCTTGTATCTGTTCCACAACAGATATCAATCGTACACACAAAGTATTATACACGTTTTGCATTTGTTTGTCCTTTTCGTATCTTTTGGCAGACATAAATGGCCACTATCCTCTATTGTGAAGAACTACGCCCAAGCATTGTAATCCTATGCTTACATTGCTTGTAGATCATATTGGGGTGGGGTAGCCTAAAGGTTTAAGCGTCCGCTCGTGACGGTGAAGCTCCGATTTGATTCTCTTGACGGATTCTCTTGTGGTTCATTTCTGGTTTCCTTCACAGTGATAAAACGGAGTAAAACCATACTCATTCACCGTAAACCATGTTTTGTCCTAGAAATACTAATGCGAGCAAACGATGGTGTCGCTTTAATGTATAAAAAAATCATTATAATGCGCTGTGGTAACAAACCTATAAGGCATTGCAAAACAACAATTACACTGGTTCAGTATATGTTCTCATAAGACGATAAGCGCGTCTATTTGTTTTTAAGATCTGTCATGTCACGTGATATGCTAATCAGTTTGTGGCAGTGACGTTGTGCATATTCATCATTGCGAGTGTCAGTTGGAACCCCTTCTACCCGGGACTCACAACAAAATTTCATCAATGACGTCACAACAGCCTTTCAATTGGAGAACCCATAGCACAGCCAAGAAAAATACTTCCACGAAACTGAAACAAAACCTCTCCAACATCGTCGGCAAAAGTGTATCAATGCAGGGATTTCTAGAAGGAGTTTATGTTGGAAAAATATTTGAAAAATAAATTATTGTCGTCTTTCAGAATTCTCAGAGACATAATCTGCACCGTTGAGTCACCCACGTCTTTGTTTTAGAGATTTTTTTAGTATATCGTTTTGAAAACTTATGCAACGACATGTTTGTGAACCACTTAACAACATGACGTAACGTGGTCGCCATGACATGAACTCGTATGTTGAAAGTTAAAACAGATATTCAAAAATAATATTCAGCCTCCACATTTATCTATTGTAATGAAGGAGATTCCACAAATGTCAGTGCACTATACTGCAACTCGTTACATGTATTATAGAAAAGTTCGTTACAAGCGGATTCGATATAAATGAAGTATGTGGAGCGTATTATCAATACAAAATCCTAACAATAGAACAAAATAGACTCAAGATGTAACATATGTTATATTTGGTAACATCGGTATTTGCTATCGACAGCGGGAGCCGTGCCAATGTACACTTATCAGAGGGACTCACAAAGTTTGTAGTCTACAGTACCAGTTGTCCGACTTCCATTTTTGTGGAAACTCCAGTGACTGAGTGGGTTAGGTGTCTGACTTCGTGTGTTGGCGACTAGGTGTCTGCATAACACTGTGGGTGTGGGTTCGAATCCCGGAAGGGACACATCCCAGCATAAGTACTAGAGTCTGTACTTTACTAAGCAAGTGTAATCCCAAATATAACATATGTTACATCTGACCACTTTCTAAATGGGGTAGCATGGTGGTTAAAGAGTCTCGCCGGAGACTCGAGTTCGATTCCCCACATGGGTACAATGTATGAAGCCCAGGTCTGGTTCCCCCGCTGTGATATTGCAGGAATATTATTTCAAACGGCTCAAAACAGTACTCACTCACTCTCTCAATGGTCTTCTGTAATCATGGGCTGTAAATAGGCAGCAAATCGAAATATATAACCCTGACTCTATGTGAAAACTCTTCAAGGAATTTGAAATCTGACACGATGAGAAAGCGGGTTTGTTTTGCTTAAACATCAAAGCATATTGCATTCCTTTACCAATGTTTAATTTCAGTTACTATGTTATCAAGTGAAGTTAGTTCCTGGACTATGGCCCAATCTGTCTATCCACTCACCGTCAGCAATGTGATTTCGTCCCTTGCATGCAGCACGCCGCACTTACAGGTTCTGCTACACCAAATCAGAATCACATGCTCCCCAAACAACTGACAGAGGCCTGGGAGAGCTGTGACTGGATGAAATAGTGTAAGATGTTTATGCGTTTTAAAAGTAATTAAAAATTTTAAGTATTCAGTGCTGTCATTGTTTTATCACCATCACTTATGCTTATGTGTGCACAGATATTTTCAAGTAAGTGACATTTGGTGCGGAATGGAGGGTTGATGTGTTCCGCTTCCTGTGCTTGGAAAAATCGCAGGACAAGTTGGACAGAACTTGTATTTTATTGTAGTTTAAGGGCCAGACCGAACCGTTACGGACATGGACTGGCTGTTGATAGCCTGGATATTGTTTTTTTAAATAAAATATGCGGTTAGTATAGATGTCTGTGGGAAAGCATTTGGTGTCGTGTAGCCAATATCGACGACCCACTTGCCGGACGTATATGAAAGGGAGGTACTCGTCAGTACTTATGAAGTGAGTGAGTGAGTGAGTGAGTGAGTGAGTTTAGTTTTACGCCGCACTCAGCAATATTTCAGCTATATGGTGGCGGTCTGTAAATAATTGAGTCTGGAACAGACAATCCGGTGATCAGCAACATGAGCATCAATCTGCACATTTGGAAACCGATGACATGTCAACCAAGAGAGCTTCCAAAATCTTGGTCCTGATATCGAAATTACGAACCTTGCAATTTTCATTATTAGAAAGTTCATTCGTGTTGTGAACTGGAACAGACAATCCAGTGATCAGCAACATGAGCATCAATCTGCACATTTGGAAACCGATGACATGTCAACCAAGAGAGCTTCCCAAATCTTGGTCCTGATATCGAAATTACGAACCTTGCAATTTTCATTATTAGAAAGTTCATTCGGGTTGTGAATAGAGCAGCTTTCCAGAGAACGACAGTGCTTCGGATAAGGACAAATTTTATGGATGTGCAGTATCTTTAATCAACCTTCACCTGATTAAACAACCTGCTCATCCATGAAGTTTGTCCTTATCTGATTCACCAAATATGCCACTCAAAGAAGACAATGCTTCGATTTTCAGGTCACTTCATAACAAAACGCGTTAAACGATGGCAATTGTCGTTACTGTCAGAAAAGAATCAGCCAAGTGGTTAAAGCGTTCGAGTTCGATTCCCCTCATGGTACTGTACGTAACTGCTGGAATATTGCTAGAAGACGCACCAACAGAACTCAGTTACATGACTACGATAAGTTCTTTGATATAACCAATAATATGATGTAGATCATCAAATATTTACAAATTTAAAAACAGCAAGTCGGTGACCGCTCTCTCTAACAATGGCCCAGCCATGACCGCTCATAAGCATGGAAATGCACTTCAGTTCATGGAAATGCACTTTATTACAGTGCGTTATGACATTCAGGTACATCCATGTTTATGCATAATGACGATTCGATCCCCACTGAACCACGTGTCGTATTCACACTTTAAGATTGAATTTATATTCTGTGCATTCTGTGAAGGAAAACAATCAAGTTAATACGGAGGTTCGCATTGTGTCCCTCAGTACGTGCGAAAGACGAAAAATTTTGTTACTTTTGGGCTCACACATTTTCGAAAAAGTGTACGAATGTGCGTACCTCGTAATGAAACTTCAGTGTGATAAAATACTGCGCAATGAAATTTAAAATACATCCCGAGAGTGTATGTAATTCATGGCGGATCACTCGTTCAGCTTTGACACCTGTGAAGCATTTCTATAATCGAACGGCTCGTGATTTGTTCGAGTTAACCGTAGTTGTCTACACAATGGTAACATGCGTGTTTAGAATTAATTCATGAGTTTAAAGTTTGCTTTGCAAACATTAGGTCTGAAGATAACTGGTTTGTTGCACATGACCTGCGTTTAAAACAATGCAGCCATGCCATAGCTGTGCTGTGAACGCATTTGACTGTTTACCAGAGAGTGGTTGCGTACTCCTGTCACTAGAAGGTCTGAAGGTAAGGGCGGTTGTTTGCTTTTTTGTTTGTTTGGTTAGTTTAATAATATTCAGCTACATGACTGGGGTCTGTCCGTGAACATGCATCTAAGCACTTGGGATATGATGACATGCAACAACCACGCCAGGGAGCCTGACCGCCTTATCCCATTAGTCGCATCTTCCGGCACTGACTTAATTGCTGACGGCAAGTTCCAACCCAGTTCTTGATTATAACTTTGATCAGTTAGACATTTTCCGCGAAATAAAGGTTTCGTTGTTTGCGTGTTGCATATCATACTTTCTGCATTAATTTTGCATAAGGCTAAATAAAAAAAGGTGAAATGTTTCTTGGGCATCGGCGAGTCACTTTTATGCGCGTAACATTTTTTATTGCCATGTAAAAATAATAATGTTGACTAATGTTGAGTCCATTTGTCCACTATAAGAATGAGCGTCTGTAAGAACGAGTGTGACTGAATCTATTCTACTCATTAACACGTGCTAAACTTCTTAAGCTGTATTTCTGAGAGAAAAAAATAATAATGTGTTCCTCCCTTGTCAGTTTTTTCTATCAAAATTTTTTTAAAAGGTCTACCGCCCTCGTCACTTTTGAAAACTTGTGCCCGAGAAACATCTATTTTTATGCAGCCTAACGGATAAATCACTTAATATACGTTTCTACACTGTACATACAGGTGCCAGATACCTGGGGAGAATTTCAATTTTCAAAGATTTCTTCATCACACCTTTATCTTTAGTGTATGCCATATGTAAATTTGTGCAATCATTTCCATAGCCAGTGATTCAATCGTCAATTGCACAAGCCCGGGTGTCACGTGACATTGTGGAAGAAGACGGCGGGGACGCCATCTGGCACACAGAACACGACGGTATCCGCTACTCAAACTCTCCCAACATCGACTCCATCACCAACATCACCAACATCCACAACCTCCCAATCAGAGATGATGACATTCTCATCTGTGCGTACCCAAAATCAGGTAAGAAGATCCGAGTTAGAAATGATCTTCAGCAACCGATGCTTGCCTGCGGTTACGATCAGGGTTAGAACGGGTGATTAATAACCCATGTGACTATATTCCAGCTATATGGCGGCGGTCTGTAAATAATGGTCGTGCGGGCAGGATAATGCAGTGATCAACAGCATGAGCATCGACCTAGGCCATTGCGGTACGATGACGTGCATGTACCATGCCGGTGAGCCCGACCACTCCAACCCGTTAGTTGCCTCCTACGACCAGCATTGGTTGCTAAAGTTTGGAGTTTTTTTTAACTGTAACCAGGATCTTCATGGGTTCCATCCTTCTATTAGTGTCAGCCATTATCATTAGAATATGGTGTTAAATGCGTAAATGAAAATCCCTGTATATTGGATTGCTTTATACAATATTTCAGTCATTTAATTCCCGGCATGCCAAGATGGCTCTGACAGCACCGTATTTAGAAACAGGCTGCCCATCCTTACCATCTAACTGCTCAGTGCTTGTGTTAGGTCTCTTCCACATATCATATAATGTCAATGTCAGTGATCCTATCTTCTTTGGCCCACATTGGGTCAGTGACGTGGTCCGACATCTTGTCAAAGAACCTACAAGTCAGGGCAGTGATGAAAAGAAAACAAGAATGACAGAATACCTGCCACAGAATGTGACGTCACTTATGTCTCCAAGAATTCTCACAATGTGAAGCTTCTCCCGGCTGACATTTTCACGAAGAGTTGTGAAATCGTATATATGTGATACGGAACCCTTAGGATGTAATCGTGACCTTGTACAACCACGCCCGAAATACACCACAGCTGGGAGCGTTACATGTAGTACTGTATACTCGGCAAATGTAGGAACGCAATCTCATTGCCTATTTTTTTTGGAATCCTTAAAACAGAAGGTGAAACGTGAAATGAACCAAGGCCTTTTTGGATATTTTGAACTGGTCTCTCAGGACTGTTAATTGAATAGAAGTGAATTCTATAATCAGACGGGTTTTGTTAGATTTTGATGTTAGAATTGTTTCACTGGATCGTTTGTACCATTTCTCCCAATCCGAAATTAGAGAGTACGAGAGCTATTCTTTACTTTTATATCAGAATAGTGATAACTGCCAGAGTTAGGACTGAACTTTTTAGGGTTCGCAAAGTTGCTACACATTTTCCGTATTATGACATCGAAATCATTAATTTTTATGACTTTCCAGGTAAGGTAGGCGACTGGAAGAACTGGTTCACTGTGGCACAGAACGACTGGTTTGATCAGCTGTTGCAGAAGAAGATGGCGGACTCTGACATCAAAGATTTACGTTAGTGTAGCTCCAGTTCCTTAAAGAGACGTATACTCTATGATTTCATGTAGATTTACCACCAAAACGTATTGATTTACTATTTATTTCTGATACGCACAAAAGGCTTTTAACAAGGCCAAGGTCACATACGAAAATCGAATGACGTTTTTGACTTTGCTTCATATTCACCATGACTTCGAACTTGACATTGATAGCGTCATCGGCGAATTCCCTGGTGAGGCTGACAGAAGACTAGCGTTATAGTTTTGCCGTACTAGGCCATTGCTGTCTAATGAAGTCACTTTGTTAGCAGTTTGAACTTTCAAGTGTTTCAACATGTATTAAATGTCTTCGGAAACTTTGTATCTGTTTTGAGTTCAAGGATGATTCACACTTTAGTATCATTTAAGTCTCTGCACATATTGATGTTGTTTTGGAATTTCTATTGAAAAACATCACTAATCGTACAATATGTCTTTAGGAATGAATATTGAGATAAATCAGGTTATACAATGTTTCAGTATGCGTCAGTCAAAAACATTCAGGAGAAATACCAAAGCATATTAAATTATCTGCAAAATTCCCAAAAGTATATTGGTTTTAAAAATCGTTACAGATTATACTAACTTGCCCTTGAAATATATCGCCAATTTGCTTCTCAAAATGCAGGAAAATGTATTTGAGAGCATTTTCATTTCAAAATTTTCTCGGTGGGTGTGCGTGTATGTGTGGCTGTGATTTTATTATCAATGTGTTTTATATAACTGTGATATTTGTGTCTCATAGGTCATTTGGCTGGATGTTTCTTTAATTTTTAGAGCTGGAACCACGACATGTCTTTTGTTGTGATATAGCATGTGACTGAACAATAACGTATATTTCTTCTTGCTGTAAAATACACGTCAGCGCGACTGCCTAATCGCCGGATTTTCCATGTGGCTATCCCATGATTATTTGCCACAAGGGACGTAACTCTTGCGATTCCTACTGTTCACCACTAAACATAGGATCCATGACAAGAGTGTGAGTGATTTTAGGTTTACGCCGCCTTAAGCAATATTCCAGCAATATTGTGAACGGCGGATGACACAGGAATGGGCTTCACACCCACCTACAAAAATGCACACTTTAAGTTGTACCTCAGAGTTAGTGTTAATCCTAACCCTTGTTTTTGTCGATTCTTGTCCTTCTTCTGAAACACTAACAAAAGAAATGCATTATAACCAAGTCAACAAAATTTTAATTTCAGTTCATTTTTTGTATTCACAAAGGCGGTAACGCGCTGCTCGAAAAGAGGCACAAAATAAACGCCGACGCGCAGCTTAGCACAGCGCAGCTTCCGCTCCTCCTGTATAGATGGTGTGACCTGTATAGTGCCATCGCCACTACTTTAAAACGTCCTCACCGGAAGTACAGCAGCTCAACAACGTAATGTCTCGCGTTGTCCCGTGACCTACTTACAGGCCCCATTACCTTACCAACTCAACCATTGTTACCAAGCATTTACTAAAATCTGGTATTTCATGAACGTGATGATATGAATCATTCACTCAAAAACAATGAGGTACATCTGAAAAAGAAGTTCAAAAAGGACTTTATTTCAAGCGAAGGTTACACGACGTAGTCATTTGGGTTTAACATAAAATGAAGCAAGCCTTTCGAGCTGGTATATATCCCTGTGTTAGCTGATACAAGTAAACAACTAATAGCTCTTTCCAAATCGTGAAAATCGCTGAACGTCTACTTTACCACACTGACTATATCATAATTATGAGTACGTAAAGCATCATCACATGGCTACAACACCGAGGAACGCAAATATCACCCCCACAAAACTACGTTACTTGTGTAGTCTTGAATTTTGACCTATTCCGTTGGTATAGAAGATAGCCTGAGTTGTTCTTGTGGAAATGTTTGTGAAAATTCTTATCATCACATATAGGGCGTCAAGTATACTCTGAACATAGAACTGTCACGATGTCTAATGTACGAAGTGTTACCAATATGAATAATCATGAGTTATTATTTCATAGCAATGCAAATTTGACTGTTGCCATATATCCAAATATATTTACATCTGTTCAAACATATATTATCAATCAAATTCCTTTAATTAGTGCAATTTGCACTGTTTCCGGTATTTCTGTTGTTGTCTGTTGTATGTAGAATGTACTACGGAGATGGTGTTTAAGTTTTATAACTTGTACACTATCTTTTCTCGAGAACAAGGGTATTTGATGAATGCCCATTTGCATGCAGGTATATTATACTTACAAACACAACTACAAACGGGTAGATCGATCAGTTACATACTTCCTTCTCTAGTTAAGCGTCAACATTGGAAATAAAATGCTATTTCTTATTAACTGAGTTCTTATAAGCAAACTAAATGCGGTTCTGAACTGAAATGACGTACACTTCTCAATATATGACATACATATTCAGTTAATCGTTGCACATATATAGGTAACGTGACTGTGAATGACATGAACAAAATGGCATAATTATGCAAAATCGCCATAGGCAGAATCCAACGCGTGATTAAACCAGTATGTATAATGTATCACTGTCAAACGCTGATGACACAAATTATCCGCAAAGCATGATCTTCCCTCAGTTTCTTGGAACAGTCGTGGTCATGTTGATTTTCAGAATACGTTCCCTGAAATTCTTCCCACGCAAGTGAAGAACCACCGTGAAAGGGAATCACTTGAGTGCTTGAAGACGTCTTGCAGAAACATTATTGAGAATTATCCATGATGGAAATGTCATCTGGTTCTTTAAGGGAAGTATGATTTAGTTTGGTTTGCTGCGGTATGGGAGCTCGTGTGGATAAGAAGCAATGTCTCAATGTTTCCAGCATTCAAAACTTGATCTGAGTAACACAATGCTTGACGCTGGGAGACAACATCGACACTATGTGCCATGTTCATCCTGGTGGCCATGGCTTCGATACACGTCTCCTTCTGGAAAAGGCAACAGCTCTGCCTAATCAAGGGTAAATCGAACCTTCACGGGGCAATCTTTCATCTGTTCAGCATAGTATTGATCAAACCACTCGTTCTGGGCCACAGTGAACCAGTTCTTCCAGTCGCCTACCTCACCTGGAAAGTCATAAAATATCATTAGGGTTGTGTTATCTTAGTACCGTTTCATTGATGGCAACATGTTTAGCTGTCATAAACTTGGGCTGGATTGGTTTGGCTGTTAGTTAACACAAATTACAACCATATTGTAGCTATATGGAAACAGTCAGTAAATAATTGAGTCTGCGCCAGACAATCAAGTGATCAAGATCATGAACATCGATTTACGCAACAGATACGATTGCATGCGTCAACATGTCAGCGACCCTAGTCACCTTACGACAAGCATGGCTTGCTGAAGACTAATTCTGACACCGGGTGCTCGCGATACGGCATTCTGGAACACCAGTACAGGAAAATAACTTCATTTGAATCTTCACCAGAGTGCAACAAGGTTAAACAAATACTTTCGTTCCTTCGAACAAAAAAAAGTGAACATTGAATCAGGAAAAAAAATATTCGAATTGATAGTTTCATATATTTTTATTTATTTTCCTCTTAACCGGGATTTCTTCTGATTAGGGTTCCTTCATAATTTATGGCCGGGGACTGATCAATGTTATGTAAAACCATGTACAATGTAAATGCAGCCTGCCTGCCCACCCGCACCCCTTATTGTGAGCAAACTCAGTGACCACCCCTAATTTATATGTACATAATACATAATTGATGAACCTACCTCCGCAGAAACACTCACATACACACACACACACATACACACACTAACACACACGCACTAACACACACGCACTAACACACTAACACACACACACAAAACACACACACCACACTCACACACACACAAACACACACACACGCGCGCATTAAAACCATCATCACCATCATTGGGTGTTAACTTGGTCAGTATCTTATACACAACTCTGTACATGCCTTTACGATAAGCAGCCTTGCCAGTTATCTCGGCTGTAGCCTTGATTTTCTTCATGGAGTCAAAGTCGCAGTTTTCACACACTTCCCGGATGTAGTCGTCACTCCTCGATACGCCCAAAAATTCACACAACTTCTTAGCTTCTCTGAATGTGTCCTGTGGAGGCAACAAAGCGATTATATCAAACATAAGACTACACGCCCAGAGTCGCCCTGAGTAACATTGTCCTTGATGGTGTCATATGACTGTGTCCTTAATAACATTGACTGTGATTACTTCTTTACATCCTTGCCCTGAATAACATTGTCCTTGATGGTATCTTAAGGCCGTGTCCGTAGTAGCATTGCCTGTGATTACATCTTACATCTTTGCCTTGAGTAACATTGCCCTTTATGGTATGTTAAGAAAGTGTCCTGAGTAGCATTGCCTGTGATTACATCTTACATCCTTGCCCTGAGTAACATTGACCCCTTATACTGACCGATTCCAAGAGTGAAATTGTTATGTTATAAGCAATGTCATGTAGAATCCTAATGTCCATCAATAAAATACATATTTTACTACCAGTAGAAAGCAACTGTTCTCTTGTAAGTTGGCGAAAATAAACTTAAATAGTATTCATCCCAAGACAGGGCGTCGCCATTTTTGAAAATCGTGAAGTCAAATCAATATGAATTAATGAGATTATGTATGGTTTGTTCTCATCAAGTTAGAAAATCAAAACTACATAAATATGAATTTGAATCAGTACCAAAAGGAGTTTCCATGACACAGCCTGTAACATAACCTAAGCGAGGTCGGGGTCGAAGTGAAATACTGCGTGATAAATTTCTTCACTTGCTAAATTTGCTTGGTTTGTAACGTTCACTCACCAGTATGTAGACCCTCGTCAATATACGTGTTTATATTTGGTCTCATAATCCTAATTACTTATGATTAACTTATAAAAAACTTATATAATCATACCTGTATGCATTTTGAAACTTCATAAAAAGAAGCGATCTGCGAATGTATAACAGGAATGTAATAACTTGCTTGAGAGGCATATTTTAGAAGTTGGAAGTAAATAGGATAACTGTATATGGATGACAACTTCTTTAATACTGGAACACGACGTTTCGATACAGGTTCTTGTATCGTTTTCAAAGTAAATTTACACTTTGAAAACGATACAAGAACCTGTATCAGGAATGTAATAAGTAGACATTTCATAGTTTTCCTATATGAATCATAATTCGCACCCACGCCCTAGTGTATGTCGTCTGCATCAGTACACTTACCGACGAAAACAATGATTCTGTTGAAAGCTATGACAACTTATTAAAAAAATGCAAAAATGCAAATATTACAATTAAAGTTATAGGAGCAATGTCAGGCTATTACCTTGTTCAAGGAATGTATCCATCAATATCCTTCCACAAAAACAAGTGATATCTAATTCATCCGCAGATTTCCCAAGTGGTGTGTCTTTTAACAGTCTAATATACGAAAACCTGATTATCTTTTCAGGTTTTTCACACTGCTGTATAGTTTCATTGGTCACCCAAGATAGTACACCTGGCAACTAACTGCATAATGTTCGTCATTCTTTTTTAAAAGTTATTTAGTTAGCCAATAATTAGCAATCAGTCAATGTATTGGAGGTTAATCCGTTGAAAGAAGGGTGTTGTTTTACATAGACACACACGCGACAGAGTGTATTCAGTATAGGTTAGTAAATGTGCATACATAAACACTACATTTTGACAAATCCCCCATTTAAATCCCTTTAAAACTAATTAATCAATCAGCGTGTTATCGGTTAATCCTTTGATCTATCCAGACAAAAGGAATGCCAAATGGGGGTCTTTGTCAGGTAATCTAAGTGGCGTTACCACTAATTATACCTGTTATAAATTCATTAACTGAGCATCAAGTGAATGATGACAAATAACGTGTAGGTTTATACCACCTAACACGGATTACAACCTAGCGACACCAAGTGATTTTGACAGAATCGTCCATGAAAACAAGGGTTGTAACTCGAAAACTAGGCAAAGCAGGAGACAAAATTAAATCATAGTAGATTGTGAGAACATATAGCTTTCATTTTTCTCAACAGCTTTCGCGATTTCAGGTTTGTACGAGCATGTAAACGAAATAGTTTAACCCCTGAAATGTAGATGAATACTGCACAGAACCTCATTTCTATACCCACTATTACGTCACGGACACGCACCGCTCTGATTGGTTGAAATTGTGCACTGTTGACAAAAAGGTCGATTTAAGGTAATTAAAGATCGCAATGAGCAGTTTCAATGACGGGGTTTTATTTATAACGATGTCAGGAAGTAATTTTGCATGAGAGTATATGTGACCTTTAAGGCTGTGTCCTTAGTAGCATTGCCTGTGATTACATCTTGCATCCTTGTCCCGAGTAGCATCTCCTGTGGTTATATTTTATGCCCTCAACATAACTGTTATGCCTTATTTTATGCCGCTCAGCATTGCCCACCTCTTTAAAGTCTTCATAGAAAAGTGTCAGGAAAGGAATGTCGGTGGTTTTCTTCACTTCCTCCCAGCCCTTTAAATGGTCAAACCAGGATCCATATTCAACTGAAACATATACACACACCCTGAAACATGAACCGTATATAACATTTCTATACAACGTTATATTAAATAAAGCACTGATATTCGTTCCCAGTTAGTTTGTGTAACTATTTGATTAAGATCACAACGCGGTGTGTATATAATCAAATCTGAGCCATACACCACATGACCATGTTGCTGTTTGGAAGTAGCATAGCATGATACCTCATTGCAAACTTTGTCTTCGTTTCCCACATTTTTCAATATTTTTTAATTTTTATAGTATTAAACATTTCTATGCATTAGTAAAATCGCCTTATCGTCTAGAGTAGTGTTTTCCAAACACATGACCACGATGAACACATGATTCACGTTATGCACTTTTTGTTCGAATTGCCTCGATTCTCACAGCTGAAGTGGGTTCTCTAAAGGATAAGTTTGACTAATAACCTTCAAAAGCATAGGTAGCTTGGGTTAACCTACGTAATTGTGTCCATTATGTTATATGCTCTTAGGATATGCCCGTGCGGCGTGAAGTTCAGTGCTCTGTATGCTGCCTTACTATGTATTACACTCTACAGTAGAAATCTTCACAATTTACAAACAGCAAGCGTTATTTGCTGGACACGTAACTTACATCTCCCCTCTGTTGCAGCACGCACATAATTCTCCCACTTCCCATGGTAGTCGTTGATGCCCATCTTTTTCAAAAACACGAAATAGGATACAATTGCATCCTTGGGATTGCGAATGACGTGCACGATTTTTGGTTTCTTGGCCTTGACCTCGTCTGGCAGGTGTCCTAATGGTGCGTGGGAGTTGAGGAGCCTGGGGGATGGGAGGTCTTTGTACTTCTCCTCGTCCGACAGTTCCATCATGGTGGATGTCTTGTCGATGTCAGATTTGTCCAGCTTGCCAGCCAGGAGAAGTCGTGATAGCTCCCATACCCAGTGTGTGCCTGGATTAAAATATACTGAACAGCGAAAGAAACGCATGTTCCAAAAAAATAAGAGTTCGCGTTTATGTTTTCTATTTATGTTTCTTTTGCTGTTGAGTATATAAGTCAGTAATATCCTCAGACATGAATTTTAAAGTTTGTGGTGCTGTATTCTAAAGGTAGGCCATATCCTCAGATATGAATTCATTTTTGTGTGATAGGATAAACAGCTTGGGGAAATTATTGGTATGAGTCACTGAACATCAATTATGACACCAGATGTTTGGGATGGACATGATACAGAAACATTGTTACACCCAGCTTAACGGTAGTTCATCCTTTAATGGTATTTAGTGTTAGGAGGCGGTGGGGTAACTTAGAGGTTAAAACTTTCCCTCGTCACACCGAAGACACGGGCTAGATTCCCCTCATAGGTACTATGTGTGATGGTTATTTCTGGTGTCCCCTGCCATTGCTGTTAGATTGTTACAAGTGGCGTACTCATTCACCCAGTCACTGTGCGTGATCTCATGAACCAGTGTGTAAATGTGGATGTTTGAAAAGCCAAGAAACGTAGTAATTTTGGTGGTTCTGGGATTCGAACCGGCGATAAGAGGACCCTGGCATAACACTTTTGTACATGGGACCACCCGTGTCACTCAGGGAGTGATGGATACATGAGGTGGTTCATAACATCATTTAAATAAGGCACAGTCACTGCAGCTTCATCAGTGATGCCCAGATTTTGTTAAAGTGTAATTTAACAACACACAGCAATATTCCAGCTACATCTCGGTAGTTTGTAAATAAACGAGTCGGGACCAGACAATCCAGTGATCAACAGCAAGAGTGCCAAACTACACAGCTGGGATACAATGACATGAGTCACCCAAGTCAGCAAACCTGACTACCCTATCAGGTCTTACGACAAACATGGGTTGCTAAAGATCAATTCTAATCCGGATCTTCACAGGTGTAATATCTAGGCGTATTTTATACAATTCAGAGCAGGGTGAAATAAGAAATTATTTCCAAAGTTCAAAATAGGACCATTCCCAGTCCAATAGACGCGGTGGTCAATTTCAGGCAAATTTGTTTGACCGTGTAGGTAAGCTGACACGCACGCACACAAAAACACAATGTCCACATTACAGTTGAAACTACACATACATATAACGAGTACATTAGCAGATAAAAACATCACTTGTGGAGATCTCCCCACGAAACTGTGCTTCAGGTAAATACATTGCAACGAAAATCCATTAAAATTATCCATGCGGAATACTAATGCAGGTGCAGGTGCAGGAGTTATGGCTTCTATATACAGTCAGCTCCGGGTATGAGTGTCCTCGTTGTAGTGTTACACACCAAACTTAATGACAACGACCAGTAAATACATGAACCAGTAAATCACTACAGAACAATAAGGCCACAGGTCTTTATGACCTTCAATATGAACATCTGAAAAGCCGAGGTTATCAGCTATGTGCATGCTTGGCAAGACTTTTTAAAAGGTTCATAACGCTGGTCTATATCCCTGAGCCATTGAAAGAAGGTTGTATCATACCCAGCTACAAAGGTGCTGGGAAACCTTTCTGGTGTTATACTCCCCAGAATGGCATAAAGAATATAATATCATCAAATAAACAGCATTGCAGGTCGTAGTCTCTACATACAGTCAGCTCCGGGTACGATTATGCTTGGTGTAGTCTTACACAGTGGGGTATTGGTGCGACCATCTGAGTGGGTTAATGTTGTTTTACGCCGCTTTTAGAAATGTTTCAACAGCATCACGACTGGGGCCGTAAGAAGTGTGTGTCACACATTGCATCCATGTGGGGAATATAACTCGGGTCTTCGGCAATACGAGCTAATGCTTCAACATATGGGCTACAGTACCGCTCCTAAACACGTCTGAAGCCGCCAGGGAATGATACTATGCCTTATATATCAGCAGCAGTGGAATACCCCGGCACGCTGGAGACCCACAGGGGCACAATGTGTGAAGCCCATTTCTGGTGCCCCCTGCAGTGACAACGCTTGAATATCATTACTGACCAATTCACTAGATATGGCACAAAGTTATTCACGTCCATATCTGTGCCACAAACACAGTCAATCTATCCTAAACACATAAGCAAACATTAAGTGACTGGGTTCCTGGAAACCTATAGTAAAAATCTATTCAGTTATAAACCAGCAAAAATATGAAATGTCTTTCTTAAGTAAATTTGATTGCATGAGACGTCCAAACTCTGTCTGGAACTGAACAGCAGGCAAACATAAATTATCTTACACGCCGATTCCGTATTTTCTGCAAGTTTTAAGGAATTTCACTTTTTTGCTACATGGTTTGTGTTTTTTTTTCTTTGGAATATTATTGGCGTATTTGTCAAATATATTTCATAATAGGAAAAGATATACAAACATGATATGTCTATGAGGGAGTTATTGTATTGAAAGTGAGTTTGGGGCGTAAAATTTACAGAGGTGGTGAAACCTAAAATGTGCAGAGATATGTGAAACGATGCACAGAGGTTTATGAAAGGAGGCACAGAGGTATATGAAAGCAGGCACAGAGAAAACAGTGAAAACTTGCAAAAAGAAGTAAGAAGTAAGGAGTTTCATGAAAGTATGCACTGCGGCATATGAAAGGGTGCACAAAGGTTTATGAGAGAGAGTTTATGTATGAATGGATGCACAGGGTATATGAAAGGATGCACAGAGGAATGTGAAAAGTTGTAAGGGCCAGCATATCATTCTCCACCCATCGCATCCGGCCATCATATAATTTCTATGAACGTAACGGTGACAGTGGACATACCTGACCTGAAGTATGTCATGATGATGATGTCATCTGACCTGATTTTCACAGAGGACATATTTACGATGGCCTTTTTACTGGGGAAGTTAGGAAATCGATAGCCGTTGTGTGTGATGACCGACATCCCGTCGCCGCCGTCGTCTCTCAGCCTCACCGTTGTCATAGTGATAACGTCTTTGTGGCAGTTAAACCTGGAATGTCACAAACATGTGTGATACGTATATACATTTAATTTATATATACAAACACTGATACTTTTGTTTCGTCGTTTCTTTCTTTCTTTGACTGCTGTTTAACACGATTGACAGCAATATTACAGTGACATCTGGGCGGTCTGTAAATAATCGCGTCTGAACCAGACAATCCAGCGATCAGTACCATGAACAACGACCTTCGCAGTTGGGATACGATGACATGTGTCAACAACAGCAACGAAAAAATGAAGACCGATTACAACCCGGATGTTCGAGGGGCTGTCATCTTGGGGTGACTGTGTTAGGTTTAAGAAGTGATAATGTGAAAAGCGATGTAGATCTCAGGTGTGTACCCTCACCGACAATCATCACAGTTTTCATGGTGACACAGCTAAAACATAATTATGGCGAATAGGGAACCCATGACCTGATTATACGGTCCTGGTGCATCCAAGTGACGCAACTTCAGCACCCTTGAAAAACGGACAGTCAACATGGAAATGCAACAACAGAAGAAGACATCAAGTAGACTCAGCATTTCACGACAATATATGATGAAAATGAGAAAATAAATTATAATATTTTATTACATCTCTGATGTCCAAGCATCAAACTTAAAACACAAGAAGCCTTCAACTGTCATTCAAATAAGAATTGCAATCAGACCACAAAACATAGTCAGAAATTATTTTTCAATGTTCTGTTCAGAGCAACACCATCCAATAGTTGTTCATAGCGGTTTTAGCGTTACTGACACTGAGTGATTGTATCTGTTCCATAACTTGAGAAAACATCAATCGTACACACAAAGTATTATACTCGTTTTGCACTTGTTTCTTCTTTTCGTAATTTTTGACAGACATAAATGGCCACTATCCTCTAATGTGAAAAACTACGCCCAAGCATTGTAATCCTATGCTTACATTGCTTGTAAATCATATTGGGGTGGGGTAGCCTAAAGGTTTAAGCGTCCGCTCGTGACGGTGAAGCTCCAATTTGATTCTCTTGACGGGAACAATGTGAGAAGTCCATTTCTGATATCCTTCACAGTGATAAAACGGAGGAAAACCATACTCATTCACTGTAAACCATGTTATGTCCTAGAAACACTAAGGCGAACAAGTGATGGTGTCGTTTAAATGTACAATAATTCATCATGCGTCTCACTGTCACTGTATGACAATGCAAAACAAAAACTGCACTGGGTAAGTATGTTCTGGTACGACGAAAAACGCGTTTGTTTGTTCCTAAAATGTCATGTCACGTGATATGCTAATCAGTTTGTGGCAGTGACGTGATGCATATCTATCAGTGCGAGTGTCAGTTGGAACCCTTCTACTCGGAACTCACGACAACTGTGACGTCACAACAGCCTTGGAGAATCTATAGCACAGCCATGAAAAATACTGCCACGTAACGGAAATACAATCTCTCCAACATCGTCGAAAAATGTGTATCAATGCAGGGATTTGTTGAAGGAGTTTATGTTGGAAAAAAAAATAAAATAATATCTTTAATATCTTTAATAATATCGTTTTTCACGATTTACCAGTAATCCCTCTCAGAGACAAAATCTGCACCGTTGAGTTACCCACGTCTTTGCTTTAGAGATTCTTTTGAGTGTATTGTTTTGAACAGTTAAGCAACGACATGTTTGTGAACTACTTAACAACATGACGTGACCTGGTCACCATGACATGAACTCGCATGTTGAAAGTTACAACAGACATTCAAAAATAATATTCAACCTCCATCCATAGTTAACTATTGTTAAGATTCCACAAATGTCAGTGCATTATACTGCAACTCGTTACACGTATTATAGAAAAGTTCGTTACAAGCGGATTCGGTATAAATGAAGTATGTGGAGCGTATTATCAATGTATATAAAATCCTAACAAACGGACAAAACAGACAAAAGATATAACATGTTTGGTATTAACTATCGGCAGAGGGAGCGGTGCCAGTGTACAGTTATTAGAGGGTTTCACGCTTCGTGTTTTGGCATGCATGTCTGCATGACTCTGAGGGTGTGGGTTCGAATCCCGGATGGGAGTCATTCCAGCACAGATACTAGAGTCTGTACTTTACTAAGGAGGTGTAATCCCAAATATAACATATGTTACATCTGACCACTTTCTAAATGGGGTAACATGGTGGTTAAAGAGTCTCGCCGAAGACCCGAGTTCGATTCCCCACATGGGTACAATGTATGAAGCTTAGGTCTGGTGTCCCCCGCTGTGATATTGCAGGAATATTGCTAAAAGCACAGTAAAACAGTACTCACTCACTTTCTAAATGGTTTTGTGTAATCATAGGCTATAAATAGACAACAAATCGAAATGTATAACCCTGACCCTTATCTGAAAACTCTTCAATGAAATTGAAATCTGATACAATGAGAAAGCGAGTTTATTTTGCTTGAACATCAAATCCTATTGCATTCTTTTACCAATATTTAATTTCAGTAACAATCTCATCAAGTGAAGTTAGTTCCTGGACTATGACCCAATCTATCTATCCACTCACCGTCAGCAATGTGATTTCGTCCCTTGCATGCAGCACGCCGCACTTGCAGTTGTATATAGGTCAGTAGTAAATAAACTGGGCACAGCCAAAGAGTACAGTCGAGGAAAGTCAGGACCGGTCCAGCGGGTTATACTAAAATGGATTGCAGAACAGTAGACCGAAGCGGGATTTCTGGACAAATGTATCAGGGGTATTTTAGAAGCATAGTGTTTGAAGGGTTTGGATTTGTATCAGGGTGTGCATACCGCAGAAGATACAGTTTCTCGTTTCTACGTGTTTTTATTGATCCGTTGGTACTCCTTAAGTAACCTTACCCATCTGAAATCTACTTACGATTTTCTGGATTTTTTATTCTGTCTTGTTCGAATTTCTGCAACTATTTTCTTAATAACCACTTATTTCTGTTGGCAAGGCAGTCATGCTATCTGTCATCTCTCTTCCCTCGACACCATCTCTATCCTCCTCCCCTCCCTTCTGTGTGTCTCTGTTTCTCTCTGTCTGTGTCTTTCTATGTCTCCTTACCTGTCTGCCTTTCGGTCTGTTTCTCTCTATCTGTGTATCTATGTGTGTCTCTGCTCTCTGCCTCTGTCTTTCTCTGTCCGCCTGTGTCTCTTTCTGACTCTCTCTCTCTCTCTCTCTCTCTCTCTCTCTCTCTCTCTCTCGCTCTGTGTGTGTGTCTGTCTCCATGTTTTTATCTGTGTATCTCCGTGTCTTTCTGTCTCTGACCCTCTCTCTCTGTGTCTGCTTTTGTCTCACTGCCTGTGTATTTCTGTCTCTGTGCGTCTCTCTCTCTCTCTCCCTCTCCCTCTCTCTCTCTCTCTATCTATCTTTCTCTCTCTGATGGTAAATATATACCAGTTACCATGAAACAAGACTCAGTATGCGTCAATGTACTTTCCTAACAATAACATTACAGGACAAGGATAGGTAACTCGTCTCCCTTTCTCGTGTCTGCACGTAGGCCCTATCTTTCGAGTCGAACAGAGCAAAAGTCCAGAGTACAACTACAGATAAACTGTATCGTAGCACAAGAGTGGAATACCATTACAGTGTTGGGTAGCCCACGAAAAAGTGGGTCACATGTCTGGTATAAAAACAATATTGATGTAGTACAGTGGCGATTCGTTTGGCACGCGGTATAACTTACTGTATTGACGTAAGAATATTAAATACCGATGCTCGCATATATCATACTCTCACAGTATATATAGAGGGAACACCAGAACGAACGCCATGAGGACTATGTCTCCGATGGAACCTAGACCCAGTGTTGAGGCACTGGCGGGGTGGCCATGTTTAACAGCACAAGGTTATTTGTGCAGATTACGCACCGTCTAAGCATGGACGTCCTTAATCCCGTTACAACCGGTCTCGTATATGAATAGTATTTGCATCTTGTCACAACTAAAACATGATCACTTACCCCGCTTGCCCCGGAGCGTAGCCCTGACGACAATAATGAAGGTCAAATAGAACCTCAGTGTGTACAGAGTGGTGTGATAGCAGGTGTATTTGTATGTTTGCTTTTTTAACGCCGCACTCACTTATATTCCAGTTGTATGGTGGTGGCCTGTAAATAATCGAGTCTGGACCAGACAATCCAGTTATCAACTACCTGAGCATCGATCTAGGCATTTGGGATACGATGACATGTGTCAACCAAGTCAGCAAGCCTGACCACCCGATCGTCACCTCTTACGACAGGCATGAGTTGCTGAAGATCAATTCAAACTATGATCTTCGCAGGTCCAGAAACACATTGTGTGCATGTACAATACTGATAAGTCGATGCCTGTATGTTTTGGCTCCTGACGAATTACCAGATACCATTCTCAATTTGGCACAATATGTGAAGTTGAAGTTTGGAACTACAAGTGGATAGCGACTGCGCATACACCATATTACCCATTGCAAAATCCTCACACTGTGTCCACTTGATTAGCTCCTGACCATATATCTCAACCTGCATCAGACATCATACTGGCCAGTATGCTGTTACACTAGAAATACAGACATTGTCAGAGTAATTTTGAGAGAGAAAGAAAGACAGGGAGGGAGAGACATCGGGAGAGACAAGGACACAGGGAGAGAGACTAAGGGAGAGAAAGAGAAAGAGAAGAAAGACACAGGGACGGACACTGAGGGAGACAGAGAGACAACAAGAAAGGCACGGAGAGAGACAGAGAGAGAGAGAAAAAGAAGAAAGACGGAGAAAGTGAGTGTGTGAGTTTTACACCGCACTCCGCAATATTCCAGCTATATGGCGGCAGTCTGTAAATAATCGAGTCTGGACCAGACATTCTAGTGATCAACAGCGTGAACATCGATCTGTGCAAATGGTAATCGATGACATGTGCCAACCAAGTCAGCGAGCCTGACCACCGATCCCGTTAGTCGCCTATTACGACAAGCATAGTCGCCTTTTATGGCAAGCATGGGTTGCTGAACTTCTATTCTACCACGAACCTTAACGGGTTAAAGAAAACCAGAGAGAGACAAAGAGAGAGAGAGTTCTCCTGGGGCAACGCTACAACGCCAATAACACATGCATGCACGCATGCAAATTACAGGTTTATAGTGGAATAGCTGCTTATTGAAACGCACTGATATCTGTCATTAAGTACGAGGTCTTTTGTCACGAATAAATCAGTCAAAGAGTCTCAGGAAGTATTTGGGTATATTATGCTGGGTCAGGATCGTCAGATTCATGGCGCTTTGTCGCACGGTGTCATCAAATACACTATTTTCATAGTGTCTTGATTTCACCACTGAAGATCAGAAATACAAACTATAAATGTTTATGACTGAATTTGCCTTCCATAGATGCTTGAACCTAAGATTGTCAAGATATGACAAGGAAAACGTTCTGCACCTGCAACTCAATTTCCCTACCATCTGAATCATGAAAATCAAGTTTCACACACTTGGTTTCACCGGCCAGTTGTGAGATTCTCCTTTCACTTTTCGAGTTAGAAAATCAGTCATGGTGAGTAGTAAGTAAACTACCGCTGAGAGATGGCAGGTGATAGGCATGAAAAATGCTAGCATGCCATGCAGGGCCATTGCAAGGCAAATGGGTCGTCATCACAGCGTAATTACCCGTTTAGTTGCCAAACATAATCAAACCAATGATGTCAATGACAGGCATAGATCTCGTTATGATAGTTGCCATTGAGTATCCATAGTAACAGATCACACAAATAGTGGGTGGCGCGTAACTTTTAAGCATGTGTATATATGGGTATGAAAGAAAGTATCCATCTACACTCAGTGTAACGTGAATAGAGCACGTGTTTGTTAATCTTTGTATCTATATCATGTGTGACAAGGAATGTTTAAAGACTCTACCGATATTCACTTGACTTCATTCATTGTACTCAGGAGAATGATGTACAACGGATACGGTGTCTCAGGGTTCAGCGATTGTGCAGATGTCAGTAAGGTGATAGCTGGCAGATGCTTCACCTGAATTCTATTTTTGAAGCCAGAGAAGAGATACCATGTCACACTACACAACACAGGTGTCACTGAACCCTGTGTGTACACGTGTATGTCTCGAAAAATGCCTCCATAGATTTTCTCGTGTGCCTCGAAATATGCCATTACAAAAATCTTTTAACCCGTTTTGGTTAGATTCTTCCAAATATTTTTATGATTGTTGTTCATAGACGTTAAAACTGAAGACGCTTATGTGTTAATCAGTCGCCATGATATTAATGCAATGCATTCCAAGTGATTGCCTAGTTGACAGTATCCATTCCCACCGATGACTTAAAGACTGTCATCAACAAAATTGGTACTCTAGAATTTGTGATTCAAGTAAATTATGTAATTATAAAGAATATAAATCTCTATTGTCAGTTGAATATTATTTGTATGCTATCCCAGAAAGAGAATACAGAAGGCCTTTATGTCTATTACGTATATGTGAGCTCCCTTTGATGGTCAATGTTGGTAGACGGTGCGGCATCGTCCGCGGTAATAGATTATGTACATCTTGTGCGCTAGGTTGTAGAGAAGATGAATACCACCTCCTTCTAAAATGTCCATTGTATGACCATCTCAGATCAAAATACATACCAGGATATTATTGTTATCCACCCACGATGTTCAAGTTTAAAACTCTTTTAACGTGTAATAAGATGATCATTATGTTGAACATTGCAAGATATATTAAGGAAGCTCCATTACTCAGGAATTCACATATGTCATTGTGATGATATTTTCTTGTATTATGTTGTACATGGGCCGTTGGCCTTTATACCGAATAAACTGAATCTGAATCATGGCATGTTGCAAACACATATCTAGGTAAGGCATTTGTTTTCACCTGGAAACAATCACGGAACCACACGGAATCCCACTGAAATGTTATTTGCTAAACAATGCTCCCTCACCTGCTTTTACACAGCAACTATTGCTCTTTAAGGATTTCCTGCACACCGCATACAGTTAACGACAGGAACAATTGTTAAAACGGAAAACACATGAACTTAAATTTAAACTATCCGCCAATAAATCAATAATCAATAAAATTGACGATAAAGATGTTTTTATTGGTATTGAAACGAATAATTCCAACAGGTTCAAAAGCACATTCAATATCAGAAATAAAGTTGTACCCTATAATGATTACATTTTACTTGTTGCTGTACTGAACATTCATTGAAACCGCTACACCTTGCAAATTGCTTATAATTTGTGTCGTCAAGCATCATAAAATATATGTAGGCGTTATATGATCTAATTGTAATTTTTATCATTGACTATTTTATGTTGACTGAGAGAGAGAGAGAGTGTGTGTGTGTGAGAGAGAGAGAGAGAGTGAGTGAGAGAGAGAGAGAGAGAGAGAGAGAGAGAGAGTGAGAGAGAGAGACCGCTATTAACCAGAAATAACAGCGAACCAAGTTGTTCGAGATTGCGTTCTAGGGGTGTTTATCAAAACGCGGAAACGTTTCAGTATTGAAGCGTTTCGCCCGAACACGCGGTGGGAGGGCCTCTCCGATCCACACACGACAGCCGCTGTCCGGGGAGCAAATGACATTTTTGTGTCACAAGACCAGATAAAGGTATGCCACTCTTCGTAAGGTCATCGCGGGGCATTTGGAGACATCGAGGGTGTTACACATCACTAGCACGTATAAACAGCAACGATAGATGGAAATGCCTGTTCACTCCTAGTGGTCATAACAGAGAAGGGAGATAATCTGTCGGCATATAATCGGTGAAATATGACGGATGCTTCATATAATCACGGATACTCTACAA
Source organism: Haliotis asinina (assembly GCF_037392515.1). Taxonomy (NCBI): domain Eukaryota; kingdom Metazoa; phylum Mollusca; class Gastropoda; order Lepetellida; family Haliotidae; genus Haliotis; species Haliotis asinina. The sequence goes on along the minus strand of NC_090280.1, from coordinate 57,397,099 downwards.
CCTGTGTGTGTCTCCCTCATATAATAAAGTCTGTCCGCGGATACAGTGTTGTATGTGGCATCAATATCAGGATATATCATAGAAACCTGAAAACCTAATAGGATGCAATAGACACTGAACAGTGTTTACGTTAATACAATCCAGTTGCAAAATTTCTTCGTTTAATCCTCTAAATAGCATTGAGCTTATGGCTTGTCTGTGCTTGCTTTTAGGTAGGTTTGATTTGTCTTGTGTGTATTTGTTTGGTTTGGGTTTTTTTACATTATGTTGTTTTTCTCTTGTATGTCTGTTTATTTTTCCCTTTGTCTTGTTTCTGTTTGTTTTGTGTTTGTCTTTCAGGGATGAGAGGGGATAGAGTTTTTTGTATTTTACTGTTTCCTTCGTGTGTGTATGGGGTGGGTTGGGGGTGTTACCACTAGTCCCGATATCGCCTCGTCTGTATGTATTTAAATTTCACTCAAGTTTCAAGTAATTGTTATTCCCAGGACTGTGATGTCACGTGTTACGGTAGAGGACGCTGGTGGCGACACTCTCTGTCAAATAGAACACAACGGTAACCTCTACCCAAACTTCCCCAACATCGACTCCATCACCAACATCCACAACCTCCCAATCAGAGATGATGACATCTTCATCTGTGCGTACCCAAAATCAGGTAAGAAGATTCGAGTTGGTATTGATCTTCAGCAACTCATAAGTGTCTCTCGTGAAGACCCGAGTTAGAATTGGTTTTCTACAACCCATGCTTTTCTTCCGTGAAGATCGGGGTTAGAATCGGTCTGCAGCAACCCGTGCTTATCTCCCTTGAAGATACGGATTAGAATTGATCTTGATCAACCCATGCTGGAAGATCTGAGTCTTGAAGATCTGATTTAGAATTGGTTTTCAACAACTCATGCTTTTCTCCCGCGAAGATCTGTGTTAGAATGGGTCTTCAGCAACCCATGCTTGTTTCCTGTGCTTGTTACAAGAGGCTACTAACGACATCGGGCTGAGTTGGTTGACACTTGTCATCAAAATGGCGGAGATCGATGCCCATGCTGTTGATCACTGGATTGTCAGGTCTAGACTCGATTACTTACAAACCACCACCATATAGCTGGAATATTACAGAATGCGGCTTTAAATAACAAACAAACCTATTATGCGTGAATTGGTGTAATTAACCTATTAGGAATACTTGCATGACTGGTGCTACCGATAAGGCGGGGTATGTCATCGGTTACTAGTGTGTGTAACTGACTTCCTGTGTTTTTGTTTTTGCCAGGATTCTAGTTCAGAGCATAATCAAGACTTCGTAACTATTTTTGTGTGTTTTGTGTAACTATTTTTCCTTGTCCAAACACTTTTTGTGACTTCTGCGACAGAAGGCGTCATCCCAGAGGCTGTAAGTTCGAATGCTACGTTGGCGTTGGTGTTGATATCAGACTGTTTCGAGTTTGAGCAGTAATATCATACAACATCTTACAACACAGCCTAATATTGAACTTTCTGACAGCGTCATTTCCGAACGGTCCATTTTGAAGAGGCTTGGGTTGTGGGTTTAAGAATATATATCATTTACTAGATAGTTACCGAGCAAATATCCAGTCTCCTACCCACGAATGTTAAAAGTGGGGGCATGGGGTGGGGGAGTGCACAGTCTTAAGAAAGCGGGGTGCACACTTCATTTTCACACCCGCCTGGATCCACCTTTGAACCTAATAAGAAATTATAACTTTTATATTAATCATTCAACTTATAACATGGAAAATTAGTAACTGAATTAGTAAGATTGTTTTTTGTCATATCGGCAACTGTCCGTCGAAGTGAATTGGTATATGGTCCACAAATAGTTTCGTAAAAGGTAAGTATTCATCCCCGAACACTGACTGTTTCAGGCACACACTGGATCTGGGAGGTGGTTCGACTTCTTGTAACAGGTCAAACAGTTCAGGACAGTGTTGAGAAAGGAGCAGGCATGCTTGAGTACCTGCCACAGGAGGATCTGACGTCACTTCCGTCTCCCAGAATTCTCAACAGCCATTTCAAACTGAAGCTCCTTCCGCAGGATATTCTCAAGAAGAGGTGTAAAATCGTGTATGTGATGCGGAATCCTAAGGACATTGTTGTCTCCTATTATAATTATATGCGAGGTCTGCCCCACTACAAGTACACAGGCAAATGGGAGAACTATATGCAGTATTTTATTCTTGGTAAATGTAAGTATTTCGGATTTGAATGTCACCGGTGTCAATTTAATCTGATATTTTGGAGCCGCTGTAGGTTATGTTCGTCACCACTAATCCTACCCGTAACCCTAAACCTAACCACAGTCTTGGCGAACGTATATTATAAACGCACCGATCTTTTAATCCTATTATACTATTCGACAATTATCACCGCAAATATCATGATATTCATTATATTTAAAAATGTTATTATATATGTTTCTTTTTTTTTTTTGATAAAAGTCATATTTCCATCTGCATGCACTTTCTTAAAACGAGCGTGACTGACCTAGACTATTAATAAACTGTTTGTTTGGAAGAACTCAGACACAACTTTTCGTACACTAAATGCCGCATGATATGATTATTTTATAAGGTGTAAAGGATGTCGGCGTTACGTCGTTTTTAGCAACATTCCACTAACATTAAGCATGGACTGCACACATTGTACCCATATGGGTAAACGAACCCAGGTCTTCGGTATGACTAGCGAGTGCTTTAACCAAAAGGCTACCACACCACCCTTTATTAAAGGGACGTACTGGATCTCTATTTGCAACAGTTTCTTACGGATCTTGGTTCGACTATGTCCTCGAGTTTGAGGACATGAAGAGGTCTCATCCCGATCTGCCGATCCTCACCCTCCATTACGAGGACTTGAAGGAGGTAAGGGTACGCTATGAAACCGTCGTCTGATGGGTGGCCGGCCAGTCGTTTGAAACCATCATATGTTGCATACTACTGTGGCGTCAGGAATGTCATTGTCTAATACACGACAAATAATGATGATTAATATTAAGGTCCCACGCGGAATGAACAAAGTATACCCTTCCTTAACCACTATGACACGTATGGTCAAGTTGGACGTTGGATATTAAATCAAATTCATTCATCATAGCAAGTTGATCGACAGGGTTCGATTTTGCGCTTCCTTACTAAGTCTTACACTGTTGCAACCCAATATTACTAGTGAGTGAGTTTAGGTTTACGCCGCACTCAGCAATATTCTAGCTATATGGCGACAGTCTGTAAATAATCGAATCTGGACCAGACAGTCCAGTGATCAACAGCATGAGTATCGATCTGCGCAATTGGGAATCGATGATATGTGTCAACAAGTCACCCAGCCTGACCATCCGATCCCGTTAATCGCCTCCTACGACAAGCAGGGTCGCCTTTTATCTCAAGCATGGGTTGCTGAAGGCCTATTCTACCCCGGACTTTCATGGGTCTCAACATTGCTAAGTGCAACCTAGTTGTTAGTCAGACTGGCACAAGATGCAAGGGGTTATTATGAGCATAAGTATGTCAGCTCATTTTTCATCTAAATAGCTGTGGCACCGAAATATTGCTATATATATAGGGATCAGCTGCGTCTATGTGTTGCTATGGTTTCGTGGGTACTACATCACAGAAATATGTTTACATGCACCGAAGCCTCTGGAATGTGGCTGATGCAGCTATATCTCAGGTTACACCGGGTGCAAGTAGGTTATAGTAACTGCTACTCCTTTCATGTTTATTGTTGTAGGACCCTCTACGAGACGTTTCGAGAGTGAACGATTTCCTGGGAACAGGTCGCAGCACAGAGTTCCTAAAGGAGGCGATTGAGGTCGCCAGCTTCGGCAACATGAAACAAAAGAAATCCAATCCAGTGACCTACAGGAAAGGTAGGTAACTCATGTTAGTGTATGCAGTTTTTCAGAAGTTCATCGATGTGACTTTTGAACCAGAATGCTAATTTTTAGCGATCAAGTTCAGGTTATTCCTTTCATAGAGATCTTAAAACAATTAACGTAATGATCAACCGCCTCTTATGAAAACTAGAATTAGCCAAACCCGCTAAACATTGTACATGGTGTCGGAAATGGCATACAGTCCAGTACCTAAGACTTGAAGTTATTAAGTGTATGACTGGATATGTTACTGAACAGACTTCATGGATAACAACTTCTTTTATTTTGTGAGTGTGACGGCTCGATACAGATTCCTGTACCGTTGTCAAGCTTGTATGAAAACGTCGCACTTACGAAATGAAAGAAGCGGTCACCCATCAAGCTTGTTCAGTATTGTTCTTCCAAGCTTCTAAAATCAAACAAGATTAGATATGTTTCATACAGGTTGTTGGATACTACATAAACATGAATTGCGTGTGAATATGCATAGGTATTGGTCAGCTGAACTTGAAATATTCTGGAGGGGAGGTTAGTCTAGAGGTTAATGGGTTAGCTTGACACACCGAAAACCAGGGTTCGATTTCCCACATGGATACATTGTGTGAAGCCCATTTTCATGTTCCTTGCTGGAATATTGCCAAAAGCGGCGTAAAAATGTACTCACTCGCATGCCACTATGTTGTTCCAAAGAACTGTAACCCTGTTATTTCCCTTTTTACCTTAATACAAAGTTAGACTACATATTTCCAGGAGAGGTAGGCGACTGGAAGAACTGGTTCACTGTGGCACAGAATGAATGGTTCGATGAGCTCTACCAGGAGAAGATGGCGGACTCTGACATCAAAGTTAGGTTTACGTTACCGTAACTCTTGCAGAACTTGACACGGTACCTTTATGTCCACCATGTTGCCATTCTCAAGAACACAGATGCCACAGCATTGCGGAGGTACAAGCATGGTCCATCCAAGCTGGTCCCCAGTCAGAACTGGATCATATCCGTGATCAACCTTGTCACATTTCTGTCGATACTAAATAATAACCTGATTATATTGATCAGTTCCCTAGAAACACGGGGGTGGACACAAATTAAACCGTGCGCTGGAGGTGCGTGATATCGTGAAAAAGTGATTGATTTTTATGTTTTTAACAGTGTCCAAACTCAAATATAATGTCTATTTATATATCTCATACGTATATGCTGTGTTTTTTTAATGGACATTCGGGAGACTTTTGTCAGAACCACCTCTTCATACAACATATTAACCAGTTACATTCAATAAAACGACAATGGAAATATTGATTTTGTCAGGTGGTATTATATTTGTTGACTGAATGCTTGCCATCGTAACCACTCAAAGGAAGACGATGTATGTAACTCCCAATGTCCTGGTGTAGTGCATCTGGGATGAGAATCGGTACAGTTCTTCGCCAGCGTGTGTTTGTGGGTGAGCTGTGTATATCGCCCGCCGCGAAGGGAAGAAGAAGATTATCCACCGAGGAAGATTATCGTGCTGATAAACGAATAAAACTTCATCAGGGCGAAGCCACCCACAAAGTATTTGGGTGTAACATTCTCTAGTGTAGATCTGTGTAGATCATTTTTACCGATCTCCATTACTGTGGTCCACTGAAAGACTTTAACACACTCACTATTGTGGTCCATAGGACATAGGGTCCGCTTGCGATTCGGTTTAGTGCCTTAGCCACGGCGTATTAAGAGTCATAAAGATGGGACTAATATACCTTGCGGGATATTGACCAGGAATGGTACACGCGCACGCACGCACGCACGCACGCACACACGTACCCATACACCCATGCAGGTACGGACAAACACTTCAGATACAAGTGCATTTCACCACCAGTCCATACTGTTAGCACTACCGACAACAGCGCGCTCTCTGGAAAACTGTTCTACCGATTTTCAGCTGTGACAATACCCATGACGTTGAATGTCATTAGTTAGACTTCCTACCAGACTTTATGAACAGCTGTTAGACGCTTAATGAATGCAGTGGGACATAACAGCGGGGTACGTTGTCATGATTGTAAACTGCTTTGCTGTATATGAAAGTTACATGTGGTTTCAGAAAGCTCAATTACAACGAGCTCTACAGGGATATACAATATACTTTACATGTGCGGGTAAACTGTCATCAATAACCACGTCTCTTAAGATAGTGGTAGCACGGGTGAGTTGGTGTTGTTGCTGTTCCTGCTTCTATATATCATTTGATTTGTTTGTTGGCTTGTGTTTTAAGCCCACAGTCAACAGTAGTCTATATGACAGCGCGCTGTAATAGCCAACCCCCTGACACTGCCATCATGAGTGTCAACTGAGTCAGCGAGCCTGACCACCCGATCACGTTAGTTGCTGCTTACGGCAACCAACCATGATGAGCAATTCTAACCTTGATCTTCACGGTTATATCCTTGTGTGCGCGTGTGTGTGTGTGTGTGAGAGAGAGAGAGAGGGGGGGGGGGGGGGCAGAGGGAGAGAGAGAGTGAGGGGGACAGAGAGACGCACAGAGACAGATACACTGGCAGTGAGACAAAGGCACAGAGACACAGAGAGAGAGTCAAAGACAGAAAAACACGGAGATACACAGATAAAAACAGGGAGACAGCGTCACAATGGGGATCACTCTTATTCAGTTATGGGATATCCGACCTGGGTGTTAGGCGTGAAGAACCCTTCTACTCACTCCGAAACAGAATATTTCTCTAGTATAAATTTAATCTGTAGTGAGTCAACCTTTACATTGATTCTTTCAAGTGTTGCTACTAGTTACAGTCCACTGTATGCGAGCAAGATCGTTATGTAGATGATCTGGATCAGATTACACAGAGCGGTGCTCACAATTCCTATCACGGCTACTGCGATACGGCTTGAAAATTACATACAATTTGAAACAACATACACTTGAAACTTTGCATCGTACTGCAATCTCTTGATATTGCGATTGTTTCTCTTTATCTAAAAAGGGCCGACATGTCGGTCATAAAGGAGATGGACGCTGATGGCTGCACCATCAGGCTGGTGGAACACGATGGAGAACGCTATCCCCACTTCCCTGCTGACGTCATCAGAAATATCAAACACATAAAACTACGTCACGATGACGTAATCGTATCGGCTTTTCCCAAATCAGGTATGATTGCATTCGAACTGGTGTTATTGTGAATATTAACATTTCAATTTAAGCATTTTGTTCTAGGGCAGTGGGGTTCATAAGTGAAGACCTGGGTTCGATTCCCCACAGGGGTACACTGTGTGAAGCCCATTTCTTCAATCCCCCTGAGTCCATGGTTTTGCTGGAATATTGCTAATAGCGACGTAAAACTAAACTCACTCTCTCATTTTGTTCATATGTAGCCATAAAACAAAACGTTGAGGTTCTGATTACCTGAAAAGATTGCAACCGCCGCCATATAGCTGGAGAATTGCTTATTGCAGCGTAAAACTAAACTCACTAACTCACTACAAGTTTGCGAGCTGTGATAACATTTCAGGTTCTCACTGGGTTCATGAGATAACTCGGCTCCTCCAGATGGGTCGGTTGGACGAAACGAATTTTGAAAAGAATGACGTTCAATTGGAATATGTACCGGAAGCAACATATGCGCAACATCCGTCACCCAGAATCCTCAGCTCACATCTCAACTTCCGGTCGCTTCCGTCGCAGGTTTTGGAAAAGAAATGCAAGATTATCTATATTCTCAGGAACCCTAAAGACATCGCTGTGTCGTTTTACAACTTTTGCATCAAGATGCGGCATCTGACTGGCTACAAGGGGACGTGGGAGAACTTCCTTCTGATGCTCACTCAGGGAAAATGTAAATGCAGTTGTTTATTATTATTCTTATTTTTCGAGGGAAAGATATATGAGAAATGGTCACATTACCATAGTGATTAATCGACTTTTGCAACTTAATTTTTTTTTTTAATATATTAGACGTCACCTGTTTCTGAGTCCTTTCCAAACGAAGAGATGTATCTAGTTAACGATTGATAACGATGATCAATACGTGACCATTCATAAGTTATAGTCAGTAAGGGGGTTGGTGGGGAATGACATTGGTTTACATGGAGACACCCGCCACCACCATCCAACACACACATACCCCTCCCCAGAACAAAATATGTAAAACATCCAAACACACACACACCACCCTAGCTTCATCATCACCTCCTGGCAATGAATTGGGGACGGTCCCCGAATAAACATTTGGGGTCGTTGGTCATAGTATTGACCATTGGTTGGCATGTGCCGGAGTCGATCGTTTAAAAGCCGTCATGATAGAGCTGTGAGAAATCGTTGAATATAGCAAATATCGAATCTTATTCACCATATTTCTGCCATCAGTGGCTTTCGGATCCTGGTTTGACTACGTGGTAAACTGGGAGAAGGAGAAAGAAAAGTACCCCGATCTTCCCGTTCTCACACTGTTCTATGAAGATCTCAAAGAGGTATTGTAATACATTAATTGAGGTGTCAGAGCACGCCATGATGATGGTGGAAGATTGCTTGAATTGGCGTAAAATTATACGTTCACACAACGTGAATAAACTAGTCTGAACGTTCTGTACTAAAGCTGAGAACCTGCCTGACCTTGTTGGTTTATCATGCCAACATTTTATACTGCTTTGAACCGTAACTCGTCAGTGCTCAATATTCAACACGTAATTGTAAACTTCTAACTCTGTAATTCCAGGACACGCTGCGTGGAGTTAGGAAAATCAACGACTTCCTTGATCTGAAAAGAGACGACAGATTTCTACAGAAAGTCTGCGATCACGTGACTTTCGCAAATTTGAAACGTATCAAAGGCAGAAACCATTTGCATGACGGGAAGTCTGTGGTCTTCAGGAAAGGTACTGATTCTCGCATAAACTAAGCAATATGAAGCCCTCGTCTTTTTGTGTGTATGAGTGAGTGAGTGTGTCTGATTTACGCGGCATATAGTATTGTTAGATGAATATTACGATGGGGATCACCTTTGTAGGATATCCACCCCGATCCTTCTGCGTGACGAGCGAACCGGTTAACCGCTAGGCTACCCCCACCGCCTCTTTATGTGTTAATGTTTTTGAAACGCATTGTAGCGCTGTACAAAGTTGCGCCCCTTGGTTACTGCAGAAACCTATGATTGAGGACTCCTTCACCCAGAAAATGTTCTCCGGTTTGACACATAGCATCATATTCACGCTTCAGGGTTTTACGAAAGTGGTGAATGTGTGAGACCTGGCTAGCCATCTCGAAACGTTCGTAGCCCTACGAACTTCTTAAGCCCATTCTTTACACATTGGCTACAATCATAGTTAAGAATTCTCAGGGCTACGAACGTTTCGAGAATAAGGGCTCTGGTTCACTGAAGGATTTCCCCCAACAGAAAGATGGCACGCATAATTTTCAAAGCAGCGATAAACCCAGCTAGCTCACTCACTCAGAAACGGTACTTCAAGATCTAGCTTAATATTTTTTATCAACAATTTTCAAACTTTTCATTGCTTAACAGCTCATGGTAGCATCTACCATTATCACTTCCACTTAAAATGTGTGATTATGTTGCTTGTTGACTGTCAGAACGTGCATCCTAAATGAGATGATAAACAAATATGTGTTGTTTTAAGACGCAATCTGGAACATTCTCTGTGACGGAGACCTGGATGCAACTGAGTCTCATTCATGAAAAAACGGACTCTTGAAGAGCCGGGTTAGAAATGATCTTTACTAACCCATGCTTGTCGTAAAGGGCGATTAACGGGATCAGGTGGTTAGGTTCGCTGATTGGTTGACACATGTCATCATGCCCCAGTTGCGTAGATAGATCCTCATGATGTTGATCACTGGATTGCCTGGTCCAGAATCGATTATTTACAGACCACCGCCAAATAGCTGGAATATTGCTAAATAACAAAACAATCCAATACCATCAAAACAGTGGTGGACATAATAAGCGACGACAGACGCCGTCGGGGTACGATGACTTATATCCACCCGATCGGTTTTATTCCCAGTCGACCCCAAATCCACAAGGACAATCACATGTCACTTTCAATACAATTCTGCGTTAATAATTCGACATTAACACGATATTTTTGTGACTTTTCAGGTGAAGTCGGGGACTGGAAGAACTGGTTCACTGTGGCACAGAGCGAGTGGTTTGATCAGCTGTACCAGGAGAAGATGGCCGACTGTCACCTACGGTTCCGATATACACTCGAGGATAGTTTATGATTGTGCCTTTAATGCGCAAAATCAGACAAATGACCCATCCCCACTGACACCAAAAAAGATTAGAAGCATCACCATAGACACCCGAATTTATCAGCTGACAGCTTACTTTTGAAGCGACATAAACGCGTGTCTGTTACGTTAATGTGTTTGTATTGATGATGTTTGGATGTGTTAAGTGTTTTTAAATGTAGAAAAATATGAAATTAACGTCAGAGAACAACCTGTCTCGATCAACGACAAAAACAGATTCGATTAGGCGTAAGGAATAGGAGCACTGAAGTGTATATGACTGAATGGCTGAATATGTGAGTTAATCGGTTTAACGTCATTCTGAACAAGGTATGTCACAATGTGTCACAGTTTTCGGTCACTTCGGCTGACACTGTAAATTCCATTTCTTTGCGTTGATTGGCTTGTATTAAACTGATTAAATTGTTTCGGAGTGTCTGTTTGTTTCGTCAGTAATTTTGTTTAAATGTATTTGTTTAGAAATAAAAACTCATTTCTGACCTTGTTTATGGGTATCGTCTCTCAAGAGGAAGAAACAAAGGTTTTAAGATTCCATCATACCCGACTGGTATATCAATGGGAAATTAATACCTCATATAAATGAATATGGCGTGTTCAGGCCGTATCAAGGAACATTACACACCAATCAGCAGATAGAAACAGGTGTTCTTACGATCTGCTTGAGATGGTTCAAAGATATCAGACATTCTCAGCACCAAGCATTAATGTCGTCCCAAAACGTGCCGTTTCAGCAATTTAGACGTCCTCGGGTACCCGTTGCACAATTCCTTACCAGCTCCTCCTTTCACAAAGCGCTAAGTGATCGTAAGTCCCTAGGGTTAATTATAACTTAGGGCAATGTTAAAGAATGGGCGTTAAGGTTACCGTTAGTAAAGGCTGCTTCGTGAAAGGAGCCCCAGGACAAAAGTTCTGCTCTCTTCGCTAAGAATCCCTCTGACAGTCAAGAATCTGCCAGCATATTGCACTGCCTCGCCCTAGCAATTGAGCCGCGAATATGCGAAAGAATCGGTATCCTTGTGGCGGGTGATGGGCCTGATTTCCAACTCCATCATGCATACTGTTATTCGGAAGCGTGGTTGCCAATCACTGAACTGTCTGAATGTATTCAAACAAATTCCACACACATTCTATTCCTTATCACTCATGTCGGACCCAGCAGATAAGACGTCTCAGTCGGTAAACTCTGTTCAAGATCGTTTGTAGGTCATGTTGCTGGTTATATATTATTTGGTGGTGGTCCACGTTGTACCTTCTGGCTCTCAGTTTCATGGATGTCTACGGAAACAGTTCAACTGCATTGCAGCCAAGTTTAAAGGGCAGTTTACACAGTCGGGCGTTCACCTGACGAACGTGAGTATATCTTGAATAGCCGGACCCTTGACCTGAAACAGGCCTTTAACCAAATATATGAATGGACTTTAAAGATCAAGGTCATTCTATGTCCTGAGCTGTGTCAGCTCTGTGGCAATTATCCTGTACCTGATCGACAGTTTACCTGGACTCATTTCCCCAAACGTTGGTAGCGTTAAGAATTCGAACGTAAACAATTTGTTAAGAATGGGCTTCGTAGTGCGTTTCAGTATTTTAGACTTATCGTAAGACTCGACTAAGGAACACGGGTGGTCAGGCTCGCTGACTTGGTTGACACATATCATCGTACCCCATTGCGTACATCGATTCTCATGATGTTGACCACTAACTTATTTACAGACCGCTGTCATGTAGCAGGGATATGGCTATGTGCGGCATTAAACAACAAGCAAACAATCATAGATTTACCGGATCATTGCAGTAATTATAGTCAAAGTATTTCAAACGTTTCTTAACCCTAGTAGTAATTTAAGGTTGGCATTATCTTGTCACTGAGACCTTTTTATACAGACGTCTAAACTGGAATAGTAACTGAATGTAACCGTGTTTAGCAATATTCCAGCAATATCACTGCGGGGGGAACACCGGAAGTCGACTTCACAGATTGTACCCGTGTGGGAATCGAACCTCAGCCTTCAGCGTGACGAGCGAACGCTTTAACACTAGCACTTGGCTACCCCGTCGCCCCTTACCTGTCTTTGTGATCTATATCAATAAAATTAGGTCTTCCAGTCCGTGGCTTCCACTACTGATGGCTTCCTTTACCCTGATCTCACAAGATTTAACAGGTACTGTTAATACATGTACTTCATTATCTGTTGGTTGGTTCACTGATGAAATGTCAATTTCATATGACATGAACCATAGAACCATTAATGCACTATGTTGGTGCATTGTAGAGCACGGAGAAGGTGTTCTATGACGAAGACAGAAGAATGATAGCGAGAGAAGAGTTTGGACAAACGGATGGAAAACCGTTCCTGACATTCCGTCTCTACGACTATCCAAACGTAAGTAAACAGACTGAAATTATTCAACTTTATCTATACACAAAGAATTTAATTAAGAACCCCTGTATTTTTGCAATGACAGGTTTTCAACACATACATAAAACTTCTCGTGGTGACCACGACGGAATCCAGAGTGACCAGAGTTTTACTGACCCATGTGATCCTTTGACTTAAAAAAACGACAAAATGATTAGAATCATGTTGATTTTGTTATAATTGCTCATTAAAAGGCCCAGAGAGTTTCATACAAAAAGATGTCTGTGCACAAGTGTGGCCTGGAATGTTTAATGCTGAATTTATTGATGAATGTGAACATTCAAAATGTCTGTTTCCGTGTCTTGTACGATTTCAGGTCAATGCCGAGTGTAACCTGCATGTGACTGTATGACAGCCACTACTCTCCTCCTTATACCCCCTGTCAATCACTTGATTCTCTGAAGGGGCACCCGTCACCATTCCTCCTGTAAAGCAGTTTTCCAACTGAGCAAGGCTCTGTACAGAAGGATCCCTCTGTTGCTCACAACGACCAATCATGTCCCAGATATTTTCGAAAGGGTTAAGATCGGGGATCATTCAATCTTGAGATATGTCAGGAGGTCTTAATTAAGTTCTTTGTACATATTTTTTTTTTATTTTTGTTTCTAGAAAGTGCTCGTAACAGGAACGACATAACCTTGACGACAGAACGTCTTGAAGAATAGGTTTGCGTTATGTACAGACGATCGATGGATTGAGTGAGGTGGTGTGAGGTCACTTTGAAAAGTATCTGGGATTCGAACACTATTGGACTGCGAATCAAACCCGCTTGCTATAATTTGGGTACCTCTAAAGCTCTCAGATAAACCACGTTGGTGAACGAGGTATTGTAATTTTTACTGCAGATCCCAACAGTATGGCGGTTTTGATACGATTTAGAGGCTAACACGGATCATTGCATACATATAATGCAAATTAATGTGTCCTCACAGAACACTCTGTATGACGTGGTCACGACTGATGGCAAAGAAAAGTGTGTGAAGCTGACCTTGGAAGGACCTTTCAAGAAAGTCTGCATGCCAGGTATTTGGTACGATCTTTGGTCTAAACCCGCGTCTTGTGTTTGAGTCTTGATATTTCATAAATCGTCCACCATAAAGAAAATCAGTCTGGACAATGCATCAAAACAGATAAAAAGCAAAACAGCGGTGATAATACCAGTTGTCTGTTAAAACCAAAATTACACCTGTAGTGATTGCGTAAATGAATGATCATGCCGTTGATCACTGGATTGCCTAGTCCAGACTCCATTATTTACAGACCGTATAGCTGGAATATTGTTAAGCGCAGCATTAAACGAAAACCAAACCCACTTATGTATTATATCCTGAATTTCACGGGACCTCACTGCCTTGAAGACTCTGCTGGGCATCCTATCCCAATACACATTAAAATACACATTATTCGAGGTTGCTGAAATGTCCACAAATAGATTTTAGAGAACTTCCATGAAGTGAAGGCGAGTCCATTTTTGTGTTCGTTGTATTTCATTTTTCAGGTAACAGGGAGTATATTTGGGCGAAGTCTCCGTTAGGAGACATGATCCCAACCTACCGATGTAAATGGGATGTTGGTAACCTGACCACTGAACTCACCTACTCCTACACCATGCAACCAGTGCTACTAGACACGTATGGCACAGACAAGGACGGAGGTAAACATCATCATTCTCGGAGAGCATATTATTTTATCTAGTTTAGTTTGCACCCTGTGTCAGTTTTTCAATCTATCACTGACAAATCTGGACTTTCTCCAACCGCATATTTAATCAGTATCAAAACCATATTTTCGGTGTCTGTGTTTGAGACAGTGTGGATCCAGAACATCACAGACACAGCTGCCAGTGCTGCCATCTTCAGTCCTCCTCCAAGCTGCGAGGATGAAGAGTATCAGGTGAGACACAGAGCCGTTCGACGTATAGTACAGCGCTTTCAGTTTACCTGGTGGCAACAGATCCAGGGAACCATCTGTTACAAATGATTTGCTTCTGAATCAGTTTAATTTTTCCAAACATAATTCCTCAGAAGAAACACCGACCGGTGATTTAGATGCGCCCTTGTCTGTTCTCACAGCTAACTATTATGTGACAATATAAACGGCGCAACTCTTACTACTTATCTAACTAGCTTTCAATGACAATTCAAGCCCACCACAAAGATAAACGTGTTCGTATTTTGCAGTGTAATATGATTTGGAATGTATACAAGTCATATGATTAATGTAAGAAGGTAAGTTATTTTTGTTTCTTTTCAGAGTAACCCCGAGCATTTTAAACGGAAATCGGGATACCTGTCATTTTGACGGGACACAAGTAGATGACAACATACTACATGCAATACATATTCCATGAAATCAAAACGTTTCACAGAAACTGAGACGTGTACATTAGCAAAGTCTGGAATTTGGTGGGCACGAACGCTGAACACGCAGCCCGTTTCTTGTTTCATGCCTCAGTTATATTTTAACCTGAAATACAAAACTACGTTCACACCTGTTGTATGGTTAGTTTAAGTCGCCATGAAAACTACTGTCAAATAATTTACGTTGGGGTTTATGTTACGGAGACTAATATCAAAGTAACAGGCGTATAATTTCTTTCATACGCAAGTTTATGTGTTCTTTTGCAACATATGTGGAAATGTATCATATTTAGAACTTTAACATATGATTATTTTTGTCACGGTACTACGGAGAGATGACAAGAATGAACTTTCATCCATCCAGTGATCCTTTTCGGGAACACTTGGTGTTCGTCGCTAGTTTTCTCTGATCCGTTCGTGATATTTTTCCATTTCCACCCTGTGTGATACCTCTTAGGATGTTTGATGCTAGCCGCACCCTGGAATGAGTGTATTGTTATAAATCAATTGTACGATATAAATTAAACGCAGCTTCCTATCTAGATAAATAACTAACTAAACCAGTTGGACAACGGATAAAATACAGTTACACGCCTTATTTTCACCTATAAAATATCGTAACAGACCCATATCGTGTATAGTATCCTAAACATTCTACATTGCGAATACCAAGTAAACAAGCATAAATCCATTACCAAGAATTCTAGTCCAGGTAAAGTTCGAGCACATAATAGTAAATTACTGCTGATCCTTTGACAGGAATGGACATATTAAACAGAAATCGGAAGTTCAACCATGTTTCTTCAGTTCAAGCACCAGGCCGAGGGATTGAATGAGTGAATGGGTTTAGTTCTACGCTACACTCAGCAATATTCCACCTATATGGCCACGGTCTGTAAATAATCGAGTCTAGCCCAGACAATCCAGTGATCAGCATAATGAACATCGATCTACCCAAATGAGAGATACGATAACGTATCAACAAAGTCAGAGAGCCTTTGGTGATCCAAAGTAATCCAGTAATATGGTAATCCAAAGTAATCCATTAATCCAAAGTAATCCAGTAATATGGTAATCCAAAGTAATCCAGTTATCTAAAGTAATCCAGTAATATGGTAATCCAAAGTAATCAAGTTATCTAAAGTAATCCAGTAATATGGTAACCCAAAGTAATCTGGTAATCCAAAGTAATTCAGTAATCCAAAGTAATCCAGTAATCTGGCAAAATCAACGTAATCCAGTTATCTAAAGTAATCCAGTAATCTGGTAATCCAAAGTAATCCAGTAATCTGGTAATCCAAAGTAATCCAGTTATCTAAAGTAATCCAATAATCCAAAGTGATTCAGTAATCCAGTAATCCAAAGTAATATAGTTATCCAAAGTAATACAGTAATCTAAACACTGGGTAGCTAAAGACCAATTTTAATCCGTATTTTCACAATACCTTGCCTTTTGTTACCTAATAGGTAATGTGGATGTTCTTACTTCTGGTTAACTGACAATACCTACAGATTGACATATGTACTTCAAGGAGATTCCATGCAGCCCTTGTGATATTTACCAAATGTGTTGTCCATTGGAAACAAGGTCGCAATGACCCAGTAATATCACTACCACACTGTCAGTATATATTATCAAAATTCCTCAGTGTCAACCGCATTCTATAAATCCAAGACACGACATCTTGTACATGTCCGCATTTTCATAGTTAGTATTATTTTTGTTGACAACATCCTTTATGTCCAGAATCTTTCTTTAATCATCTGAGATACATACAACCCTTCCGAACAGATCTAACGAAGTTTCATTCGAACTACTCCAACTATTGAACAAAAATAAACTTTCACTTTTATTAGTACATTTAAACATGGTAAATATATATCATTACTGATTTTCAACTTCTTGTGCGTCAATTACTCTTTCTAACTCACAAAAGAACTAAACAAAAACGCTTATCTCCTATACCAGACCTACACAGAGGTTACCAGATAAGACACTCCGCTATAAACTATGGTCAAGATCTGTGCGACGCCATGCTTCTAGCTATATATTGTTTGGTGGTGGTCCACGTTTTACCTTCCGACTCTCAGTTTGATGGATGTCTGGGGAAACGGTTCAACTGCATTGCTGCCAAACTTCGAGGAGAGTACACACCTCTTGGATCTCAGCTGACGGAAGTGAGTCTAAACTGACATCAAATAACGTCCTATCCTTGAACTACGACATAAAATGGCATTCTAATTCCCAAGGAAATTCAAATATGATGTCATCAATGTGCTTTAAGTCACTTTCTCAGTCCAATGTTTACAGTATGTCACAATCATTTTACTGACTGTCGGATAGCTATAACATGTAAATGAACACACTAGAATTTAGACAACCCAGGTTTCCTCTTTTAGTGGAAACGGAATTTTTCAAGTACTCATCGGGGAGTCTTACTATTCACTTCATAATCCAAAATCTAGACTTATTTCATCTTGCCATTTAGCATATAAAGTGCAACTTTCCCCATTGTTTATGTTGCCGAAGGGTGGTCAGACGTAGGTTTAGCTCTTCCTGACTCTGCATATGGTTTCATGGTTAAACTAAACTGGTTATACTAAACCTAAACTTAAACCGAAACCTAATCCTAAAACAGTACATCAACATTTGATGTACGTGTAGCGACATTGATAAAGTCAGTTATAAAGTAACAATTTGATATTGTCATGGAAACGTTAACACAAGTGATGCTGGTGTACCGTAGAGCACGGAACAGGTGTTCTATGATGAAGACAGAAGAATGATAGCAAGAGAAGAGTCAGGACAGACGGATGGACAACCATTCCTGACATTCCGCCTCTACGACTACCCCAACGTAAGGAAACAGTCAACTATCATTTTATTTTTAGCGTTAATTTGAAATGTTGAATACACATTAAACTATATAACGTAACGGAAGTAAGCAATTTATCCAGAATGTGTGGAAGCTCGGAACGAGTTTAGTGACATCAGAGGGCACTACCAGCGTCAGTGGGGTAGCCCAGTGGTTAACGCGTTTGCTCATCATGCCGATATTCAAGGTTCGTTTCTCCACATAGGAAGATCAATTCTGTTGTCCACCACCGCTGAAATACTTCTAAAAGCTGAGTAAATCACAGGTAACTCACACTTACACTAC